>NW_028135450.1:0-182992 GCF_964662115.1 Mustela nivalis | reverse complement strand
GAGGCACGGAACAGAACTCCTCTCGTCTCCACATGGGAAGTTTCCTTGTTGGAGCCGTGTCAAACACCTCATGTTGGAGAATCCTGCAGAGTCCCTGAGCCACCGCCACATTCCAAGGTCTCCCAGGCCACCAAGCCACAGTAGGACTTATCTTCAGGAGAGTCCATTTCAACTCTCCCCTCTGGGTAGCTCACCCAGGAGCCCGCAGATTGAGCCTGCCTTGTCCTGACTAAAGAGTGGGAATATGAGGTGGCGTTCCCAGGCATCCATGCTTAGACACCTGCTCTCCAGTCTTTCCATATGGGGCCTCTTGGAACCATCCAATAGGACTCGACTGTCGTGCAGAAGGTAACCTTCAGTTTTGGAGCAGTTCACAAATCCCATCGTAGGCAAAACTTTCTGGCCTCATGAAGCCCCCACACCCTTCAGGAAGAGGCCATGCTGGACAAGAACTCTAGCCTGCCCTCGGTCCCAAACCTCACGCTAGCTTGTGTTTTCAGACTTCCTTCCTCACACTCCTGGCAAACAAGCCCTCCGGACTAGGAACTCCAGAACCAAAACCCAGCCCAGTGTCTGCCCAACGGAAGAAAAACGTTTCCCTGCTGGGCACTCATGCTCTGCCTGACACAGCCTGAAGCCAGACGTCCAGACAGACAAGGAGACAGCTGGCCGCACACCCAGCACTTCGGACACGCCATGGTCTTATGCCGTCACCTCATCCTAACCTTGGTTTTCAGATATCTGAACCTAGACATTATATCAATTCTCCACACAGCTGGGTATAGCAAGCACAAAACAGAACTCCTCCTTCCCCATGGCTGTCAAGCTTGCTCTTGGCATGGAGTCACACCTTCAGGGTGGGAGAAACCTTCATGGCCCCTGATGCCACGCCCAAACTTGAGTGCTGCTTGGGCACAAATTCACACTGTGATCCTCAGCATGAGCCCCATGTCAAAGAAAGGCCTGTCAGGGCCTGGGCCAAGAGCCCACATATGGGGCTTGCCAAGCCCCTATGCACCCAATCCTCACCACGGTTTGAATTTTCCAGTCGGTAATTTTCCGGGCGGTACGTGGAGCTCTGCTCTGGAATCCCTTTCTTGGAGAGACCCATGAGCCAGACAACACGACTCCACCCTTCCCACAAAATGACCCCAAACTCTTGGGAGCTGGGACAAATCCCCAGCGAGGGATACTCGTCCACAGTACCTGAGGCCACCGCTCCAATCCACGGCTTATCCCGGACACAACATCCAGAGACAAAAGCCTGAAGGAACGCCTCCCACTCGCCCTTGTTTCATCAGACTTCTGTGCCCACAGCCTGGACCCACACACCTCCAGGCTAGGGCCTCTAGGGCCACAGCGAAAGATTGGGCCATCAATAGTGTAGGCCCCCCTGGACTAAGAGGGGCTCTCTGACACCAGCGGAGCAACTATCTCCACTTAGACTCTCAGACACTGTCCCCAGAGACAGAAGGTTGAAATGGACAGGCCCCCAGGGGCTTTTCTGAGGCACCAAACCAAACCTCTCTCATCTCCACATGGGCAGCTTTCTTACTGGGATGTATCAAACCTGAACATTATGACGCATCCTCAGGAGAGGCCATTTCAACTCAGCCCCTGGGTCGCGTGTTCCAGAGGCAGCAGATCAAACATATCTTGTCGCTAATAGCCAATGGGAATGCGAGGCATGCTGTACAGGGATCCATCCTTCGAACCCTGCTCTCCAGTCCTTCCATATGGTATGTCCTGGAGCCACGCAACAGGACTCGAATGTCCCGCAGAAGGAAACCTTGTGGTTTGGGGCAACCTCCAAACTCAGCGTGGGAAAACTTCCTTGGCCTCATGAGGCCCCCACTTCATGAAGGTGCCATCATGGACACATACTCCAGCCTCAGCCAACGTCTGATCCTCAGCCTGACTTCAGATGCAGGAGATTTTGATTCAGCCTCTGCAGAGTGGGCCTGCTCTGCCCTTGGTTCCAATCCTCACACTAGCTTGTGTTTTCAGACTTCCGTCCTCACACTCCTGGCCCACAAACCCTCCCTACTGGGAATTCTGGGGCCACAATGAAGCACTGTGCCTGCCTCCCAAGAAAAAAACATTGTCTATGGCGCTGCCCAGAAACCCCAAATGAGGATCAAACTGCTTGGCCCTCGGCAACACCCCAATTGCATAGGCTACCTTAAACAGTGATGCTCTGTCGCAAATAGCCTGAGCCCAGACCTTCCAACAGACACCGACACAGCTGGCTGCACACCCAGCACATTGGACCCGCCACTGCCTTAGGCCACCATCCATTCCCAACCTGGGTTTTCAGTCATCGGAACCTAGACCTTATCTACAATCCCTGCACAGGGGGGAACCTGATGCACAAGTCAGAACCCCTCCTTCCCCCTGGCAAGAAACCTTGCTGCTGGCAGTGAGTCAAACCTTCAGTGTAGGAGAAAACGGCATGGCCCATGAGGCCACGCCCAAGCGTGAGGGCCGCCTTGGGCACAAACACACATTGTGACCCTCAGCGTGAGTACCTTATTCAAGTAACGCCTCTCAGTGACTGGACCAAGAGCCCGCATATGTGGCTTGCCATGCCCATAGGCACCCAGGACTAACTAGATGGTGTGTATTCCAGTTGAGGGAACCCACTGCTGTGCTCTAGAGTCCCTCTCCTGGGGGGTCCCCTGTGGCAGAAAACAGTACTCTTCATTCCCACAGAATGAACACTAACACTTGGGAGCTTGGACAATCCCCCGAGAGGAAGGCTCTTCCTCGGCCTCTGAGACAACCCCTACCCTGACCGGACACTGTAAACGCAACACCCAGAGACAAAATCCTGAGTGACTGCCTCCCACTTGCCCTACTTTGATTTCCAGAGGATCTCCCCTCACGGACTAGAGATCAGGCCTGCCATTACATTGGCCCCTAGCTGAGCCAAGTTTGCTTTTTGAGACATCTGTCCCCACAGCCCTGGCAAACAGAGCCTCTAGGCTGGGTCCTCTGGAGCCATACCACAGGACCGTGCCTGCTCTCTCCTGGGAAACTGTGTCCATTCCTTTGGCCACACACCTCCAGAATATGAGAAACCTCAAGGCCTCCGAGGACATCCCACTACTGGGAGCCTCACTGGACTCACAGGGGCATTCGGACACAAGCTGAGCAGCTACATCCATGAATGCATGCACACAGATGACAACAGAGATAGAAGGTTGAGCCGGACAGGCCTTTAGGCCGTAGTCTCAACTCTTACTTTGGTTTCCAGGTGTCACTCCTCTGAGGCTTTGGTTCGAAGAACAGGGTATGGGGCTTTCCTGAGGCACGGAACAGAACTCCTCTCGTCTCCACATGGGAAGTTTCCTTGTTGGAGCCGTGTCAAACACCTCATGTTGGAGAATCCTGCAGAGTCCCTGAGCCACCGCCACATTCCAAGGTCTCCCAGGCCACCAAGCCACAGTAGGACTTATCTTCAGGAGAGTCCATTTCAACTCTCCCCTCTGGGTAGCTCACCCAGGAGCCCGCAGATTGAGCCTGCCTTGTCCTGACTAAAGAGTGGGAATATGAGGTGGCGTTCCCAGGCATCCATGCTTAGACACCTGCTCTCCAGTCTTTCCATATGGGGCCTCTTGGAACCATCCAATAGGACTCGACTGTCGTGCAGAAGGTAACCTTCAGTTTTGGAGCAGTTCACAAATCCCATCGTAGGCAAAACTTTCTGGCCTCATGAAGCCCCCACACCCTTCAGGAAGAGGCCATGCTGGACAAGAACTCTAGCCTGAGGCACGTCTCATAGTTGACATGACCTCAGTGCAGGAGATCCCGATTCAGCCTCTGCAGAGTGGGCATGCCGTGCCCTCGGTCCCAAACCTCACGCTAGCTTGTGTTTTCAGACTTCCTTCCTCACACTCCTGGCAAACAAGCCCTCCGGACTAGGAACTCCAGAACCAAAACCCAGCCCAGTGTCTGCCCAACGGAAGAAAAACGTTTCCCTGTGGGGCTCTCCAGAAAACCCAGATGAGGATCAACCTGCTCGGGCCTCGACGGTACCCGAACTGGATAGGCTGCTCTGGGCACTCATGCTCTGCCTGACACAGCCTGAAGCCAGACGTCCAGACAGACAAGGAGACAGCTGGCCGCACACCCAGCACTTCGGACACGCCATGGTCTTATGCCGTCACCTCATCCTAACCTTGGTTTTCAGATATCTGAACCTAGACATTATATCAATTCTCCACACAGCTGGGTATAGCAAGCACAAAACAGAACTCCTCCTTCCCCATGGCTGTCAAGCTTGCTCTTGGCATGGAGTCACACCTTCAGGGTGGGAGAAACCTTCATGGCCCCTGATGCCACGCCCAAACTTGAGTGCTGCTTGGGCACAAATTCACACTGTGATCCTCAGCATGAGCCCCATGTCAAAGAAAGGCCTGTCAGGGCCTGGGCCAAGAGCCCACATATGGGGCTTGCCAAGCCCCTATGCACCCAATCCTCACCACGGTTTGAATTTTCCAGTCGGTAATTTTCCGGGCGGTACGTGGAGCTCTGCTCTGGAATCCCTTTCTTGGAGAGACCCATGAGCCAGACAACACGACTCCACCCTTCCCACAAAATGACCCCAAACTCTTGGGAGCTGGGACAAATCCCCAGCGAGGGATACTCGTCCACAGTACCTGAGGCCACCGCTCCAATCCACGGCTATCCCGGACACAACATCCAGAGACAAAAGCCTGAAGGAACGCCTCCCACTCGCCCTTGTTTCAGAGGCCCAGGAGCTCCCTCTCGGGCTGTACATCCGGCCTGCCATACCCTAGGCGCCACTCCTAAGCTGAGTTTGTGTATTCAGACTTCTGTGCCCACAGCCTGGACCCACACACCTCCAGGCTAGGGCCTCTAGGGCCACAGCGAAAGATTGTGCCTGCCCTCTCCAAGGAAAGTGTGCCCAATCCATTGACCACAACCCTACAGGTTAGGGAAAAGCTCCAAGGCCCCTGAGGCCATCAATAGTGTAGTCCCCCCTGGACTAAGAGGGGCTCTCTGACACCAGCGGAGCAACTATCTCCACTTAGACTCTCAGACACTGTCCCCAGAGACAGAAGGTTGAAATGGACAGGCCCCCAGGCCCTAATCTGAACCTTAGCTTTGGTTTCCATGTTTCCGTTCTCAGAGGACTGTTTTCGTAGACCAGCACATGGGGCTTTTCTGAGGCACCAAACCAAACCTCTCTCATCTCCACATGGGCAGCTTTCTTACTGGGATGTATCAAACACTTCAGGTAGGAGAGTTCCGCAGGGCCACTGAACAACCAGCACATTCCAAGGTCTCCATGGACCCAAACGCACATTATGACGCATCCTCAGGAGAGGCCATTTCAACTCAGCCCCCTGGGTCGCGTGTTCCAGAGGCAGCAGATCAAACATATCTTGTCGCTAATAGCCAATGGGAATGCGAGGCATGCTGTACAGGGATCCATCCTTCGAACCCTGCTCTCCAGTCCTTCCATATGGTATGTCCTGGAGCCACGCAACAGGACTCGAATGTCCCGCAGAAGGAAACCTTGTGGTTTGGGGCAACCTCCAAACTCAGCGTGGGAAAACTTCCTTGGCCTCATGAGGCCCCCACTTCATGAAGGTGCCATCATGGACACATACTCCAGCCTCAGCCAACGTCTGATCCTCAGCCTGACTTCAGATGCAGGAGATTTTGATTCAGCCTCTGCAGAGTGGGCCTGCTCTGCCCTTGGTTCCAATCCTCACACTAGCTTGTGTTTTCAGACTTCCGTCCTCACACTCCTGGCCCACAAACCCTCCCTACTGGGAATTCTGGGGCCACAATGAAGCACTGTGCCTGCCTCCCAAGAGAAAAACATTGTCTATGGCGCTGCCCAGAAACCCCAAATGAGGATCAAACTGCTTGGCCCTCGGCAACACCCCAATTGCATAGGCTACCTTAAACAGTGATGCTCTGTCGCAAATAGCCTGAGCCCAGACCTTCCAACAGACACCGACACAGCTGGCTGCACACCCAGCACATTGGACCCGCCACTGCCTTAGGCCACCATCCATTCCCAACCTGGGTTTTCAGTCATCGGAACCTAGACCTTATCTCCAATCCCTGCACAGGGGGGAACCTGATGCACAAGTCAGAACCCCTCCTTCCCCCTGGCAAGAAACCTTGCTGCTGGCAGTGAGTCAAACCTTCAGTGTAGGAGAAAACGGCATGGCCCATGAGGCCACGCCCAAGCGTGAGGGCCGCCTTGGGCACAAACACACATTGTGACCCTCAGCGTGAGTACCTTATTCAAGTAACGCCTCTCAGTGACTGGACCAAGAGCCCGCATATGTGGCTTGCCATGCCCATAGGCACCCAGGACTAACTAGATGGTGTGTATTCCAGTTGAGGGAACCCACTGCTGTGCTCTAGAGTCCCTCTCCTGGGGGGTCCCCTGTGGCAGAAAACAGTACTCTTCATTCCCACAGAATGAACACAAACACTTGGGAGCTTGGACAATCCCCTGAGAGGAAGGCTCTTCCTCGGCCTCTGAGACAACCCCTACCCTGACCGGACACTGTAAACGCAACACCCAGAGACAAAATCCTGAGTGACTGCCTCCCACTTGCCCTACTTTGATTTCCAGAGGATCTCCCCTCACGGACTAGAGATCAGGCCTGCCATTACATTGGCCCCTAGCTGAGCCAAGTTTGCTTTTTGAGACATCTGTCCCCACAGCCCTGGCAAACAGAGCCTCTAGGCTGGGTCCTCTGGAGCCATACCACAGGACCGTGCCTGCTCTCTCCTGGGAAACTGTGTCCATTCCTTTGGCCACACACCTCCAGAATATGAGAAACCTCAAGGCCTCCGAGGACATCCCACTACTGGGAGCCTCACTGGACTCACAGGGGCATTCGGACACAAGCTGAGCAGCTACATCCATGAATGCATGCACACAGATGACAACAGAGATAGAAGGTTGAGCCGGACAGGCCTTTAGGCCGTAGTCTCAACTCTTACTTTGGTTTCCAGGTGTCACTCCTCTGAGGCTTTGGTTCGAAGAACAGGGTATGGGGCTTTCCTGAGGCACGGAACAGAACTCCTCTCGTCTCCACATGGGAAGTTTCCTTGTTGGAGCCGTGTCAAACACCTCATGTTGGAGAATCCTGCAGAGTCCCTGAGCCACCTCCACATTCCAAGGTCTCCCAGGCCACCAAGCCACAGTAGGACTCATCTTCAGGAGAGTCCATTTCAACTCTCCCCTCTGGGTAGCTCACCCAGGAGCCCGCAGATTGAGCCTGCCTTGTCCTGACTAAAGAGTGGGAATATGAGGTGGCGTTCCCAGGCATCCATGCTTAGACACCTGCTCTCCAGTCTTTCCATATGGGGCCTCTTGGAACCATCCAATAGGACTCGACTGTCGTGCAGAAGGTAACCTTCAGTTTTGGAGCAGTTCACAAATCCCATCGTAGGCAAAACTTTCTGGCCTCATGAAGCCCCCACACCCTTCAGGAAGAGGCCATGCTGGACAAGAACTCTAGCCTGAGGCACGTCTCATAGTTGACATGACCTCAGTGCAGGAGATCCCGATTCAGCCTCTGCAGAGTGGGCATGCCGTGCCCTCGGTCCCAAACCTCACGCTAGCTTGTGTTTTCAGACTTCCTTCCTCACACTCCTGGCAAACAAGCCCTCCGGACTAGGAACTCCTGAACCAAAACCCAGCCCAGTGTCTGCCCAACGGAAGAAAAACGTTTCCCTGTGGGGCTCTCCAGAAAACCCAGATGAGGATCAACCTGCTCGGGCCTCGACGGTACCCGAACTGGATAGGCTGCTCTGGGCACTCATGCTCTGCCTGACACAGCCTGAAGCCAGACGTCCAGACAGACAAGGAGACAGCTGGCCGCACACCCAGCACTTCGGACACGCCATGGTCTTATGCCGTCACCTCATCCTAACCTTGGTTTTCAGATATCTGAACCTAGACATTATATCAATTCTCCACACAGCTGGGTATAGCAAGCACAAAACAGAACTCCTCCTTCCCCATGGCTGTCAAGCTTGCTCTTGGCATGGAGTCACACCTTCAGGGTGGGAGAAACCTTCATGGCCCCTGATGCCACGCCCAAACTTGAGTGCTGCTTGGGCACAAATTCACACTGTGATCCTCAGCATGAGCCCCATGTCAAAGAAAGGCCTGTCAGGGCCTGGACCAAGAGCCCACATATGGGGCTTGCCAAGCCCCTATGCACCCAATCCTCACCACGGTTTGAATTTTCCAGTCGCCCCGCCCGTACCTGGAGCTCTGCTCTGGAATCCCATTCTTGGAGAGACCCATGAGCCAGACAACACGACTCCACCCTTCCCACAAAATGACCCCAAACTCTTGGGAGCTGGGACAAATCCCCAGAGAGGGATACTCATCCACAGTACCTGAGGCCACCGCTCCAATCCACGGCTATCCCGGACACAACATCCAGAGACAAAAGCCTGAAGGAACGCCTCCCACTCGCCCTTGTTTCAGAGGCCCAGGAGCTCCCGCTCGGGCTGTACATCCGGCCTGCCATACCCTAGGCGCCACTCCTAAGCTGAGTTTGTGTATTCAGACTTCTGTGCCCACAGCCTGGACCCACACACCTCCAGGCTAGGGCCTCTAGGGCCACAGCGAAAGATTGTGCCTGCCCTCTCCAAGGAAAGTGTGCCCAATCCATTGACCACAACACTACAGGTTAGGGAAAAGCTCCAAGGCCCCTGAGGCCATCAATAGTGTAGGCCCCCCTGGACTAAGAGGGGCTCTCTGACACCAGCGGAGCAACTATCTCCACTTAGACTCTCAGACAGTGTCCCCAGAGACAGAAGGTTGAAATGGACAGGCCCCCAGGCCCTAATCTAAACCTTAGCTTTGGTTTCCATGTTTCCGTTCTCAGAGGACTGTTTTCGTAGACCAGCACATGGGGCTTTTCTGAGGCACCAAACCAAACCTCTCTCATCTCCACATGGGCAGCTTTCTTACTGGGATGTATCAAACACTTCAGGTAGGAGAGTTCCGCAGGGCCACTGAACAACCAGCACATTCCAAGGTCTCCATGGACCCAAACGCACATTATGACGCATCCTCAGGAGAGGCCATTTCAACTCAGCCCCCTGGGTCGCGTGTTCCAGAGGCAGCAGATCAAACATATCTTGTCGCTAATAGCCAATGGGAATGCGAGGCATGCTGTACAGGGATCCATCCTTCGAACCCTGCTCTCCAGTCCTTCCATATGGTATGTCCTGGAGCCATGCAACAGGACTCGAATGTCCCGCAGAAGGAAACCTTGTGGTTTGGGGCAACCTCCAAACTCAGCGTGGGAAAACTTCCTTGGCCTCATGAGGCCCCCACTTCATGAAGGTTCCATCATGGACACATACTCCAGCCTCAGCCAACGTCTGATCCTCAGCCTGACTTCAGATGCAGGAGATTTTGATTCAGCCTCTGCAGAGTGGGCCTGCTCTGCCCTTGGTTCCAATCCTCACACTAGCTTGTGTTTTCAGACTTCCGTCCTCACACTCCTGGCCCACAAACCCTCCCTACTGGGAATTCTGCGGCCACAATGAAGCACTGTGCCTGCCTCCCAAGAGAAAAACATTGTCTATGGCGCTGCCCAGAAACCCCAAATGAGGATCAAACTGCTTGGCCCTCGGCAACACCCCAATTGCATAGGCTACCTTAAACAGTGATGCTCTGTCGCAAATAGCCTGAGCCCAGACCTTCCAACAGACACCGACACAGCTGGCTGCACACCCAGCACATTGGACCCGCCACTGCCTTAGGCCACCATCCATTCCCAACCTGGGTTTTCAGTCATCGGAACCTAGACCTTATCTCCAATCCCTGCACAGGGGGTACCTGATGCACAAGTCAGAAACCTTCCTTCCCCCTGGCAAGAAACCTTGCTGCTGGCAGTGAGTCAAACCTTCAGTGTAGGAGAAAACGGCATGGCCCATGAGGCCACGCCCAAGCGTGAGGGCCGCCTTGGGCACAAACACACATTTTGACCCTCAGCGTGAGTACCTTATTCAAGTAACGCCTCTCAGTGACTGGACCAAGAGCCCGCATATGTGGCTTGCCATGCCCACAGGCACCCAGGACTAACTAGATGGTGTGTATTCCAGTTGAGGGAACCCACTGCTGTGCTCTAGAGTCCCTCTCCTGGGGGGTCCCCTGTGGCAGAAAACAGTACTCTTCATTCCCACAGAATGAACACAAACACTTGGGAGCTTGGACAATCCCCTGAGAGGAAGGCTCTTCCTCGGCCTCTGAGACAACCCCTACCCTGACCGGACACTGTAAACGCAACACCCAGAGACAAAATCCTGAGTGACTGCCTCCCACTTGCCCTACTTTGATTTCCAGAGGATCTCCCCTCACGGACTAGAGATCAGGCCTGCCATTACATTGGCCCCTAGCTGAGCCAAGTTTGCTTTTTGAGACATCTGTCCCCACAGCCCTGGCAAACAGAGCCTCTAGGCTGGGTCCTCTGGAGCCATACCACAGGACCGTGCCTGCTCTCTCCTGGGAAACTGTGTCCATTCCTTTGGCCACACACCTCCAGAATATGAGAAACCTCAAGGCCTCCGAGGACATCCCACTACTGGGAGTCTCACTGGACTCACAGGGGCATTCGGACACAAGCTGAGCAGCTACATCCATGAATGCATGCACACAGATGACAACAGAGATAGAAGGTTGAGCCGGACAGGCCTTTAGGCCGTAGTCTCAACTCTTACTTTGGTTTCCAGGTGTCACTCCTCAGAGGCTTTGGTTCGAAGAACAGGGTATGGGGCTTTCCTGAGGCACGGAACAGAACTCCTCTCGTCTCCACATGGGAAGTTTCCTTGTTGGAGCCGTGTCAAACACCTCATGTTGGAGAATCCTGCAGAGTCCCTGAGCCACCTCCACATTCCAAGGTCTCCCAGGCCACCAAGCCACAGTAGGACTCATCTTCAGGAGAGTCCATTTCAACTCTCCCCTCTGGGTAGCTCACCCAGGAGCCTGCAGATTGAGCCTGCCTTGTCCTGACTAAAGAGTGGGAATATGAGGTGGCGTTCCCAGGCATCCATGCTTAGACACCTGCTCTCGAGTCTTTCCATATGGGGCCTCTTGGAACCATCCAATAGGACTCGACTGTCGTGCAGAAGGTAACCTTCAGTTTTGGAGCAGTTCACAAATCCCATCGTAGGCAAAACTTTCTGGCCTCATGAAGCCCCCACACCCTTCAGGAAGAGGCCATGCTGGACAAGAACTCTAGCCTGAGGCACGTCTCATAGTTGACATGACCTCAGTGCAGGAGATCCCGATTCAGCCTCTGCAGAGTGGGCCTGCCGTGCCCTCGGTCCCAAACCTCACGCTAGCTTGTGTTTTCAGACTTCCTTCCTCACACTCCTGGCAAACAAGCCCTCCGAACTAGGAACTCCTGAACCAAAACCCAGCCCAGTGTCTGCCCAACGGAAGAAAAACGTTTCCCTGTGGGGCTCTCCAGAAACCCCAGATGAGGATCAACCTGCTCGGGCCTCGACGGTACCCGAACTGGATAGGCTGCTCTGGGCACTCATGCTCTGCCTGACACAGCCTGAAGCCAGACGTCCAGACAGACAAGGAGACAGCTGGCCGTACACCCAGCACTTCGGACACGCCATGGTCTTATGCCGTCACCTCATCCTATCCTTGGTTTTCAGATATCTGAACCTAGACATTATATCAATTCTCCACACAGCTGGGTATAGCAAGCACAAAACAGAACTCCTCCTTCCCCATGGCTGTCAAGCTTGCTCTTGGCATGGAGTCACACCTTCAGGGTGGGAGAAACCTTCATGGCCCCTGATGCCACGCCCAAACTTGAGTGCTGCTTGGGCACAAATTCACACTGTGATCCTCAGCATGAGCCCCATGTCAAAGAAAGGCCTGTCAGGGCCTGGACCAAGAGCCCACATATGGGGCTTGCCAAGCCCCTATGCACCCAATCCTCACCACGGTTTGAATTTTCCAGTCGCCCCGCCCGTACCTGGAGCTCTGCTCTGGAATCCCTTTCTTGGAGAGACCCATGAGCCAGACAACACGACTCCACCCTTCCCACAAAATGACCCCAAACTCTTGGGAGCTGGGACAAATCCCCAGAGAGGGATACTCGTCCACAGTACCTGAGGCCGCACTCCAATCCACGGCTATCCCGGACACAACATCCAGAGACAAAAGCCTGAAGGAACGCCTCCCACTCGCCCTTGTTTCAGAGGCCCAGGAGCTCCCTCTCGGGCTGTACATCCGGCCTGCCATACCCTAGGCGCCACTCCTAAGCTGAGTTTGTGTATTCAGACTTCTGTGCCCACAGCCTGGACCCACACACCTCCAGGCTAGGGCCTCTAGGGCCACAGCGAAAGATTGTGCCTGCCCTCTCCAAGGAAAGTGTGCCCAATCCATTGACCACAACACTACAGGTTAGGGAAAAGCTCCAAGGCCCCTGAGGCCATCAATAGTGTAGGCCCCCCTGGACTAAGAGGGGCTCTCTGACACCAGCGGAGCAACTATCTCCACTTAGACTCTCAGACACTGTCCCCAGAGACAGAAGGTTGAAATGGACAGGCCCCCAGGCCCTAATCTAAACCTTAGCTTTGGTTTCCATGTTTCCGTTCTCAGAGGACTGTTTTCGTAGACCAGCACATGGGGCTTTTCTGAGGCACCAAACCAAACCTCTCTCATCTCCACATGGGCAGCTTTCTTACTGGGATGTATCAAACACTTCAGGTAGGAGAGTTCCGCAGGGCCACTGAACAACCAGCACATTCCAAGGTCTCCATGGACCCAAACGCACATTATGACGCATCCTCAGGAGAGGCCATTTCAACTCAGCCCCCTGGGTCGCGTGTTCCAGAGGCAGCAGATCAAACATATCTTGTCGCTAATAGCCAATGGGAATGCGAGGCATGCTGTACAGGGATCCATCCTTCGAACCCTGCTCTCCAGTCCTTCCATATGGTATGTCCTGGAGCCATGCAACAGGACTCGAATGTCCCGCAGAAGGAAACCTTGTGGTTTGGGGCAACCTCCAAACTCAGCGTGGGAAAACTTCCTTGGCCTCATGAGGCCCCCACTTCATGAAGGTTCCATCATGGACACATACTCCAGCCTCAGCCAACGTCTGATCCTCAGCCTGACTTCAGATGCAGGAGATTTTGATTCAGCCTCTGCAGAGTGGGCCTGCTCTGCCCTTGGTTCCAATCCTCACACTAGCTTGTGTTTTCAGACTTCCGTCCTCACACTCCTGGCCCACAAACCCTCCCTACTGGGAATTCTGGGGCCACAATGAAGCACTGTGCCTGCCTCCCAAGAGAAAAACATTGTCTATGGCGCTGCCCAGAAACCCCAAATGAGGATCAAACTGCTTGGCCCTCGGCAACACCCCAATTGCATAGGCTACCTTAAACAGTGATGCTCTGTCGCAAATAGCCTGAGCCCAGACCTTCCAACAGACACCGACACAGCTGGCTGCACACCCAGCACATTGGACCCGCCACTGCCTTAGGCCACCATCCATTCCCAACCTGGGTTTTCAGTCATCGGAACCTAGACCTTATCTCCAATCCCTGCACAGGGGGGAACCTGATGCACAAGTCAGAACCCCTCCTTCCCCCTGGCAAGAAACCTTGCTGCTGGCAGTGAGTCAAACCTTCAGTGTAGGAGAAAACGGCATGGCCCATGAGGCCACGCCCAAGCGTGAGGGCCGCCTTGGGCACAAACACACATTGTGACCCTCAGCGTGAGTACCTTATTCAAGTAACGCCTCTCAGTGACTGGACCAAGAGCCCGCATATGTGGCTTGCCATGCCCATAGGCACCCAGGACTAACTAGATGGTGTGTATTCCAGTTGAGGGAACCCACTGCTGTGCTCTAGAGTCCCTCTCCTGGGGGGTCCCCTGTGGCAGAAAACAGTACTCTTCATTCCCACAGAATGAACACAAACACTTGGGAGCTTGGACAATCCCCTGAGAGGAAGGCTCTTCCTCGGCCTCTGAGACAACCCCTACCCTGACCGGACACTGTAAACGCAACACCCAGAGACAAAATCCTGAGTGACTGCCTCCCACTTGCCCTACTTTGATTTCCAGAGGATCTCCCCTCACGGACTAGAGATCAGGCCTGCCATTACATTGGCCCCTAGCTGAGCCAAGTTTGCTTTTTGAGACATCTGTTCCCACAGCCCTGGCAAACAGAGCCTCTAGGCTGGGTCCTCTGGAGCCATACCACAGGACCGTGCCTGCTCTCTCCTGGGAAACTGTGTCCATTCCTTTGGCCACACACCTCCAGAATATGAGAAACCTCAAGGCCTCCGAGGACATCCCACTACTGGGAGTCTCACTGGACTCACAGGGGCATTCGGACACAAGCTGAGCGGCTACATCCATGAATGCATGCACACAGATGACAACAGAGATAGAAGGTTGAGCCGGACAGGCCTTTAGGCCGTAGTCTCAACTCTTACTTTGGTTTCCAGGTGTCACTCCTCAGAGGCTTTGGTTCGAAGAACAGGGTATGGGGCTTTCCTGAGGCACGGAACAGAACTCCTCTCGTCTCCACATGGGAAGTTTCCTTGTTGGAGCCGTGTCAAACACCTCATGTTGGAGAATCCTGCAGAGTCCCTGAGCCACCTCCACATTCCAAGGTCTCCCAGGCCACCAAGCCACAGTAGGACTCATCTTCAGGAGAGTCCATTTCAACTCTCCCCTCTGGGTAGCTCACCCAGGAGCCTGCAGATTGAGCCTGCCTTGTCCTGACTAAAGAGTGGGAATATGAGGTGGCGTTCCCAGGCATCCATGCTTAGACACCTGCTCTCGAGTCTTTCCATATGGGGCCTCTTGGAACCATCCAATAGGACTCGACTGTCGTGCAGAAGGTAACCTTCAGTTTTGGAGCAGTTCACAAATCCCATCGTAGGCAAAACTTTCTGACCTCATGAAGCCCCCACACCCTTCAGGAAGAGGCCATGCTGGACAAGAACTCTAGCCTGAGGCACGTCTCATAGTTGACATGACCTCAGTGCAGGAGATCCCGATTCAGCCTCTGCAGAGTGGGAATGCCGTGACCTCGGTCCCAAACCTCACGCTAGCTTGTGTTTTCAGACTTCCTTCCTCACACTCCTGGCAAACAAGCCCTCCGGACTAGGAACTCCTGAACCAAAACCCAGCCCAGTGTCTGCCCAACGGAAGAAAAACGTTTCCCTGTGGGGCTCTCCAGAAAACCCAGATGAGGATCAACCTGCTCGGGCCTCGACGGTACCCGAACTGGATAGGCTGCTCTGGGCACTCATGCTCTGCCTGACACAGCCTGAAGCCAGACGTCCAGACAGACAAGGAGACAGCTGGCCGCACACCCAGCACTTCGGACACGCCATGGTTTTATGCCGTCACCTCATCCTAACCTTGGTTTTCAGATATCTGAACCTAGACATTATATCAATTCTCCACACAGCTGGGTATAGCAAGCACAAAACAGAACTCCTCCTTCCCCATGGCTGTCAAGCTTGCTCTTGGCATGGAGTCACACCTTCAGGGTGGGAGAAACCTTCATGGCCCCTGATGCCACACCCAAACTTGAGTGCTGCTTGGGCACAAATTCACACTGTGATCCTCAGCATGAGCCCCATGTCAAAGAAAGGCCTGTCAGGGCCTGGACCAAGAGCCCACATATGGGGCTTGCCAAGCCCCTATGCACCCAATCCTCACCACGGTTTGAATTTTCCAGTCGCCCCGCCCGTACCTGGAGCTCTGCTCTGGAATCCCTTTCTTGGAGAGACCCATGAGCCAGACAACACGACTCCACCCTTCCCACAAAATGACCCCAAACTCTTGGGAGCTGGGACAAATCCCCAGAGAGGGATACTCGTCCACAGTACCTGAGGCCGCACTCCAATCCACGGCTATCCCGGACACAACATCCAGAGACAAAAGCCTGAAGGAACGCCTCCCACTCGCCCTTGTTTCAGAGGCCCAGGAGCTCCCTCTCGGGCTGTACATCCGGCCTGCCATACCCTAGGCGCCACTCCTAAGCTGAGTTTGTGTATTCAGACTTCTGTGCCCACAGCCTGGACCCACACACCTCCAGGCTAGGGCCTCTAGGGCCACAGCGAAAGATTGTGCCTGCCCTCTCCAAGGAAAGTGTGCCCAATCCATTGACCACAACACTACAGGTTAGGGAAAAGCTCCAAGGCCCCTGAGGCAATCAATAGTGTAGGCCCCCCTGGACTAAGAGGGGCTCTCTGACACCAGCGGAGCAACTATCTCCACTTAGACTCTCAGACAGTGTCCCCAGAGACAGAAGGTTGAAATGGACAGGCCCCCAGGCCCTAATCTGAACCTTAGCTTTGGTTTCCATGTTTCCGTTCTCAGAGGACTGTTTTCGTAGACCAGCACATGGGGCTTTTCTGAGGCACCAAACCAAACCTCTCTCATCTCCACATGGGCAGCTTTCTTACTGGGATGTATCAAACACTTCAGGTAGGAGAGTTCCGCAGGGCCACTGAACAACCAGCACATTCCAAGGTCTCCATGGACCCAAACGCACATTATGACGCATCCTCAGGAGAGGCCATTTCAACTCAGCCCCCTGGGTCGCGTGTTCCAGAGGCAGCAGATCAAACATATCTTGTCGCTAATAGCCAATGGGAATGCGAGGCATGCTGTACAGGGATCCATCCTTCGAACCCTGCTCTCCAGTCCTTCCATATGGTATGTCCTGGAGCCATGCAACAGGACTCGAATGTCCCGCAGAAGGAAACCTTGTGGTTTGGGGCAACCTCCAAACTCAGCGTGGGAAAACTTCCTTGGCCTCATGAGGCCCCCACTTCATGAAGGTTCCATCATGGACACATACTCCAGCCTCAGCCAACGTCTGATCCTCAGCCTGACTTCAGATGCAGGAGATTTTGATTCAGCCTCTGCAGAGTGGGCCTGCTCTGCCCTTGGTTCCAATCCTCACACTAGCTTGTGTTTTCAGACTTCCGTCCTCACACTCCTGGCCCACAAACCCTCCCTACTGGGAATTCTGGGGCCACAATGAAGCACTGTGCCTGCCTCCCAAGAGAAAAACATTGTCTATGGCGCTGCCCAGAAACCCCAAATGAGGATCAAACTGCTTGGCCCTCGGCAACACCCCAATTGCATAGGCTACCTTAAACAGTGATGCTCTGTCGCAAATAGCCTGAGCCCAGACCTTCCAACAGACACCGACACAGCTGGCTGCACACCCAGCACATTGGACCCGCCACTGCCTTAGGCCACCATCCATTCCCAACCTGGGTTTTCAGTCATCGGAACCTAGACCTTATCTCCAATCCCTGCACAGGGGGGAACCTGATGCACAAGTCAGAACCCCTCCTTCCCCCTGGCAAGAAACCTTGCTGCTGGCAGTGAGTCAAACCTTCAGTGTAGGAGAAAACGGCATGGCCCATGAGGCCACGCCCAAGCGTGAGGGCCGCCTTGGGCACAAACACACATTGTGACCCTCAGCGTGAGTACCTTATTCAAGTAACGCCTCTCAGTGACTGGACCAAGAGCCCGCATATGTGGCTTGCCATGCCCATAGGCACCCAGGACTAACTAGATGGTGTGTATTCCAGTTGAGGGAACCCACTGCTGTGCTCTAGAGTCCCTCTCCTGGGGGGTCCCCTGTGGCAGAAAACAGTACTCTTCATTCCCACAGAATGAACACAAACACTTGGGAGCTTGGACAATCCCCTGAGAGGAAGGCTCTTCCTCGGCCTCTGAGACAACCCCTACCCTGACCGGACACTGTAAACGCAACACCCAGAGACAAAATCCTGAGTGACTGCCTCCCACTTGCCCTACTTTGATTTCCAGAGGATCTCCCCTCACGGACTAGAGATCAGGCCTGTCATTATATTGGCCCCTAGCAGAGCCAAGTTTGCTTTTTGAGACATCTGTCCCCACAGCCCTGGCAAACAGAGCCTCTAGGCTGGGTCCTCTGGAGCCATACCACAGGACCGTGCCTGCTCTCTCCTGGGAAACTGTGTCCATTCCTTTGGCCACACACCTCCAGAATATGAGAAACCTCAAGGCCTCCGAGGACATCCCACTACTGGGAGTCTCACTGGACTCACAGGGGCATTCGGACACAAGCTGAGCAGCTACATCCATGAATGCATGCACACAGATGACAACAGAGATAGAAGGTTGAGCCGGACAGGCCTTTAGGCCGTAGTCTCAACTCTTACTTTGGTTTCCAGGTGTCACTCCTCAGAGGCTTTGGTTCGAAGAACAGGGTATGGGGCTTTCCTGAGGCACGGAACAGAACTCCTCTCGTCTCCACATGGGAAGTTTCCTTGTTGGAGCCGTGTCAAACACCTCATGTTGGAGAATCCTGCAGAGTCCCTGAGCCACCTCCACATTCCAAGGTCTCCCAGGCCACCAAGCCACAGTAGGACTCATCTTCAGGAGAGTCCATTTCAACTCTCCCCTCTGGGTAGCTCACCCAGGAGCCTGCAGATTGAGCCTGCCTTGTCCTGACTAAAGAGTGGGAATATGAGGTGGCGTTCCCAGGCATCCATGCTTAGACACCTGCTCTCGAGTCTTTCCATATGGGGCCTCTTGGAACCATCCAATAGGACTCGACTGTCGTGCAGAAGGTAACCTTCAGTTTTGGAGCAGTTCACAAATCCCATCGTAGGCAAAACTTTCTGGCCTCATGAAGCCCCCACACCCTTCAGGAAGAGGCCATGCTGGACAAGAACTCTAGCCTGAGGCACGTCTCATAGTTGACATGACCTCAGTGCAGGAGATCCCGATTCAGCCTCTGCAGAGTGGGCATGCCATGACCTCGGTCCCAAACCTCACGCTAGCTTGTGTTTTCAGACTTCCTTCCTCACACTCCTGGCAAACAAGCCCTCCGGACTAGGAACTCCTGAACCAAAACCCAGCCCAGTGTCTGCCCAACGGAAGAAAAACGTTTCCCTGTGGGGCTCTCCAGAAAACCCAGATGAGGATCAACCTGCTCGGGCCTCGACGGTACCCGAACTGGATAGGCTGCTCTGGGCACTCATGCTCTGCCTGACACAGCCTGAAGCCAGACGTCCAGATAGACAAGGAGACAGCTGGCCGCACACCCAGCACTTCGGACACGCCATGGTCTTATGCCGTCACCTCATCCTAACCTTGGTTTTCAGATATCTGAACCTAGACATTATATCAATTCTCCACACAGCTGGGTATAGCAAGCACAAAACAGAACTCCTCCTTCCCCATGGCTGTCAAGCTTGCTCTTGGCATGGAGTCACACCTTCAGGGTGGGAGAAACCTTCATGGCCCCTGATGCCACGCCCAAACTTGAGTGCTGCTTGGGCACAAATTCACACTGTGATCCTCAGCATGAGCCCCATGTCAAAGAAAGGCCTGTCAGGGCCTGGACCAAGAGCCCACATATGGGGCTTGCCAAGCCCCTATGCACCCAATCCTCACCACGGTTTGAATTTTCCAGTCGCCCCGCCCGTACCTGGAGCTCTGCTCTGGAATCCCTTTCTTGGAGAGACCCATGAGCCAGACAACACGACTCCACCCTTCCCACAAAATGACCCCAAACTCTTGGGAGCTGGGACAAATCCCCAGAGAGGGATACTCGTCCACAGTACCTGAGGCCGCACTCCAATCCACGGCTATCCCGGACACAACATCCAGAGACAAAAGCCTGAAGGAACGCCTCCCACTCGCCCTTGTTTCAGAGGCCCAGGAGCTCCCTCTCGGGCTGTACATCCGGCCTGCCATACCCTAGGCGCCACTCCTAAGCTGAGTTTGTGTATTCAGACTTCTGTGCCCACAGCCTGGACCCACACACCTCCAGGCTAGGGCCTCTAGGGCCACAGCGAAAGATTGTGCCTGCCCTCTCCAAGGAAAGTGTGCCCAATCCATTGACCACAACACTACAGGTTAGGGAAAAGCTCCAAGGCCCCTGAGGCAATCAATAGTGTAGGCCCCCCTGGACTAAGAGGGGCTCTCTGACACCAGCGGAGCAACTATCTCCACTTAGACTCTCAGACACTGTCCCCAGAGACAGAAGGTTGAAATGGACAGGCCCCCAGGCCCTAATCTAAACCTTAGCTTTGGTTTCCATGTTTCCGTTCTCAGAGGACTGTTTTCGTAGACCAGCACATGGGGCTTTTCTGAGGCACCAAACCAAACCTCTCTCATCTCCACATGGGCAGCTTTCTTACTGGGATGTATCAAACACTTCAGGTAGGAGAGTTCCGCAGGGCCACTGAACAACCAGCACATTCCAAGGTCTCCATGGACCCAAACGCACATTATGACGCATCCTCAGGAGAGGCCATTTCAACTCAGCCCCCTGGGTCGCGTGTTCCAGAGGCAGCAGATCAAACATATCTTGTCGCTAATAGCCAATGGGAATGCGAGGCATGCTGTACAGGGATCCATCCTTCGAACCCTGCTCTCCAGTCCTTCCATATGGTATGTCCTGGAGCCATGCAACAGGACTCGAATGTCCCGCAGAAGGAAACCTTGTGGTTTGGGGCAACCTCCAAACTCAGCGTGGGAAAACTTCCTTGGCCTCATGAGGCCCCCACTTCATGAAGGTTCCATCATGGACACATACTCCAGCCTCAGCCAACGTCTGATCCTCAGCCTGACTTCAGATGCAGGAGATTTTGATTCAGCCTCTGCAGAGTGGGCCTGCTCTGCCCTTGGTTCCAATCCTCACACTAGCTTGTGTTTTCAGACTTCCGTCCTCACACTCCTGGCCCACAAACCCTCCCTACTGGGAATTCTGGGGCCACAATGAAGCACTGTGCCTGCCTCCCAAGAGAAAAACATTGTCTATGGCGCTGCCCAGAAACCCCAAATGAGGATCAAACTGCTTGGCCCTCGGCAACACCCCAATTGCATAGGCTACCTTAAACAGTGATGCTCTGTCGCAAATAGCCTGAGCCCAGACCTTCCAACAGACACCGACACAGCTGGCTGCACACCCAGCACATTGGACCCGCCACTGCCTTAGGCCACCATCCATTCCCAACCTGGGTTTTCAGTCATCGGAACCTAGACCTTATCTCCAATCCCTGCACAGGGGGGAACCTGATGCACAAGTCAGAACCCCTCCTTCCCCCTGGCAAGAAACCTTGCTGCTGGCAGTGAGTCAAACCTTCAGTGTAGGAGAAAACGGCATGGCCCATGAGGCCACGCCCAAGCGTGAGGGCCGCCTTGGGCACAAACACACATTGTGACCCTCAGCGTGAGTACCTTATTCAAGTAACGCCTCTCAGTGACTGGACCAAGAGCCCGCATATGTGGCTTGCCATGCCCATAGGCACCCAGGACTAACTAGATGGTGTGTATTCCAGTTGAGGGAACCCACTGCTGTGCTCTAGAGTCCCTCTCCTGGGGGGTCCCCTGTGGCAGAAAACAGTACTCTTCATTCCCACAGAATGAACACAAACACTTGGGAGCTTGGACAATCCCCTGAGAGGAAGGCTCTTCCTCGGCCTCTGAGACAACCCCTACCCTGACCGGACACTGTAAACGCAACACCCAGAGACAAAATCCTGAGTGACTGCCTCCCACTTGCCCTACTTTGATTTCCAGAGGATCTCCCCTCACGGACTAGAGATCAAGCCTGTCATTATATTGGCCCCTAGCAGAGCCAAGTTTGCTTTTTGAGACATCTGTCCCCACAGCCCTGGCAAACAGAGCCTCTAGGCTGGGTCCTCTGGAGCCATACCACAGGACCGTGCCTGCTCTCTCCTGGGAAACTGTGTCCATTCCTTTGGCCACACACCTCCAGAATATGAGAAACCTCAAGGCCTCCGAGGACATCCCACTACTGGGAGTCTCACTGGACTCACAGGGGCATTCGGACACAAGCTGAGCAGCTACATCCATGAATGCATGCACACAGATGACAACAGAGATAGAAGGTTGAGCCGGACAGGCCTTTAGGCCGTAGTCTCAACTCTTACTTTGGTTTCCAGGTGTCACTCCTCAGAGGCTTTGGTTCGAAGAACAGGGTATGGGGCTTTCCTGAGGCACGGAACAGAACTCCTCTCGTCTCCACATGGGAAGTTTCCTTGTTGGAGCCGTGTCAAACACCTCATGTTGGAGAATCCTGCAGAGTCCCTGAGCCACCTCCACATTCCAAGGTCTCCCAGGCCACCAAGCCACAGTAGGACTCATCTTCAGGAGAGTCCATTTCAACTCTCCCCTCTGGGTAGCTCACCCAGGAGCCTGCAGATTGAGCCTGCCTTGTCCTGACTAAAGAGTGGGAATATGAGGTGGCGTTCCCAGGCATCCATGCTTAGACACCTGCTCTCGAGTCTTTCCATATGGGGCCTCTTGGAACCATCCAATAGGACTCGACTGTCGTGCAGAAGGTAACCTTCAGTTTTGGAGCAGTTCACAAATCCCATCGTAGGCAAAACTTTCTGGCCTCATGAAGCCCCCACACCCTTCAGGAAGAGGCCATGCTGGACAAGAACTCTAGCCTGAGGCACGTCTCATAGTTGACATGACCTCAGTGCAGGAGATCCCGATTCAGCCTCTGCAGAGTGGGCCTGCCGTGCCCTCGGTCCCAAACCTCACGCTAGCTTGTGTTTTCAGACTTCCTTCCTCACACTCCTGGCAAACAAGCCCTCCGGACTAGGAACTCCTGAACCAAAACCCAGCCCAGTGTCTGCCCAACGGAAGAAAAACGTTTCCCTGTGGGGCTCTCCAGAAAACCCAGATGAGGATCAACCTGCTCGGGCCTCGACGGTACCCGAACTGGATAGGCTGCTCTGGGCACTCATGCTCTGCCTGACACAGCCTGAAGCCAGACGTCCAGACAGACAAGGAGACAGCTGGCCGCACACCCAGCACTTCGGACACGCCATGGTCTTATGCCGTCACCTCATCCTAACCTTGGTTTTCAGATATCTGAACCTAGACATTATATCAATTCTCCACACAGCTGGGTATAGCAAGCACAAAACAGAACTCCTCCTTCCCCATGGCTGTCAAGCTTGCTCTTGGCATGGAGTCACACCTTCAGGGTGGGAGAAACCTTCATGGCCCCTGATGCCACGCCCAAACTTGAGTGCTGCTTGGGCACAAATTCACACTGTGATCCTCAGCATGAGCCCCATGTCAAAGAAAGGCCTGTCAGGGCCTGGACCAAGAGCCCACATATGGGGCTTGCCAAGCCCCTATGCACCCAATCCTCACCACGGTTTGAATTTTCCAGTCGCCCCGCCCGTACCTGGAGCTCTGCTCTGGAATCCCTTTCTTGGAGAGACCCATGAGCCAGACAACACGACTCCACCCTTCCCACAAAATGACCCCAAACTCTTGGGAGCTGGGACAAATCCCCAGAGAGGGATACTCGTCCACAGTACCTGAGGCCGCACTCCAATCCACGGCTATCCCGGACACAACATCCAGAGACAAAAGCCTGAAGGAACGCCTCCCACTCGCCCTTGTTTCAGAGGCCCAGGAGCTCCCTCTCGGGCTGTACATCCGGCCTGCCATACCCTAGGCGCCACTCCTAAGCTGAGTTTGTGTATTCAGACTTCTGTGCCCACAGCCTGGACCCACACACCTCCAGGCTAGGGCCTCTAGGGCCACAGCGAAAGATTGTGCCTGCCCTCTCCAAGGAAAGTGTGCCCAATCCATTGACCACAACACTACAGCTTAGGGAAAAGCTCCAAGGCCCCTGAGGCCATCAATAGTGTAGGCCCCCCTGGACTAAGAGGGGCTCTCTGACACCAGCGGAGCAACTATCTCCACTTAGACTCTCAGACAGTGTCCCCAGAGACAGAAGGTTTAAATGGACAGACCCCCAGGCCCTAATCTGAACCTTAGCTTTGGTTTCCATGTTTCCGTTCTCAGAGGACTGTTTTCGTAGACCAGCACATGGGGCTTTTCTGAGGCACCAAACCAAACCTCTCTCATCTCCACATGGGCAGCTTTCTTACTGGGATGTATCAAACACTTCAGGTAGGAGAGTTCCGCAGGGCCACTGAACAACCAGCACATTCCAAGGTCTCCATGGACCCAAACGCACATTATGACGCATCCTCAGGAGAGGCCATTTCAACTCAGCCCCCTGGGTCGCGTGTTCCAGAGGCAGCAGATCAAACATATCTTGTCGCTAATAGCCAATGGGAATGCGAGGCATGCTGTACAGGGATCCATCCTTCGAACCCTGCTCTCCAGTCCTTCCATATGGTATGTCCTGGAGCCATGCAACAGGACTCGAATGTCCCGCAGAAGGAAACCTTGTGGTTTGGGGCAACCTCCAAACTCAGCGTGGGAAAACTTCCTTGGCCTCATGAGGCCCCCACTTCATGAAGGTGCCATCATGGACACATACTCCAGCCTCAGCCAACGTCTGATCCTCAGCCTGACTTCAGATGCAGGAGATTTTGATTCAGCCTCTGCAGAGTGGGCCTGCTCTGCCCTTGGTTCCAATCCTCACACTAGCTTGTGTTTTCAGACTTCCGTCCTCACACTCCTGGCCCACAAACCCTCCCTACTGGGAATTCTGGGGCCACAATGAAGCACTGTGCCTGCCTCCCAAGAGAAAAACATTGTCTATGGCGCTGCCCAGAAACCCCAAATGAGGATCAAACTGCTTGGCCCTCGGCAACACCCCAATTGCATAGGCTACCTTAAACAGTGATGCTCTGTCGCAAATAGCCTGAGCCCAGACCTTCCAACAGACACCGACACAGCTGGCTGCACACCCAGCACATTGGACCCGCCACTGCCTTAGGCCACCATCCATTCCAAACCTGGGTTTTCAGTCATCGGAACCTAGACCTTATCTCCAATCCCTGCACAGGGGGGAACCTGATGCACAAGTCAGAACCCCTCCTTCCCCCTGGCAAGAAACCTTGCTGCTGGCAGTGAGTCAAACCTTCAGTGTAGGAGAAAACGGCATGGCCCATGAGGCCACGCCCAAGCGTGAGGGCCGCCTTGGGCACAAACACACATTGTGACCCTCAGCGTGAGTACCTTATTCAAGTAACGCCTCTCAGAGAGTGGACCAAGAGCCCGCATATGTGGCTTGCCATGCCCATAGGCACCCAGGACTAACTAGATGGTGTGTATTCCAGTTGAGGGAACCCACTGCTGTGCTCTAGAGTCCCTCTCCTGGGGGGTCCCCTGTGGCAGAAAACAGTACTCTTCATTCCCACAGAATGAACACAAACACTTGGGAGCTTGGACAATCACCTGAGAGGAAGGCTCTTCCTCGGCCTCTGAGACAACCCCTAACCTGACCGGACACTGTAAATGCAACACCCAGAGACAAAATCCTGAGTGACTGCCTCCCACTTGCCATACTTTGATTTCCAGAGGATCTCCCCTCACGGACTAAAGATCAGGCCTGCCATTACATTGGCCCCTAGCTGAGCCAAGTTTGCTTTTTCAGACATCTGTCCGCACAGCCCTGGCAAACACAGCCTCTAGGTTGGGTCCTCTGGAGCCATACCACAGGACCGTGCCTGCTCTCTCCTGGGAAACTGTGTCCATTCCTTTGGCCACACACCTCCAGAATATGAGAAACCTCAAGGCCTCCGAGGACATCCCACTACTGGGAGCCTCACTGGACTCACAGGGGCATTCGGACACAAGCTGAGCAGCTTCATCCATGAATGCATGCACACAGATGACAACAGAGATAGAAGGTTGAGCCGGACAGGCCTTTAGGCCGTAGTCTCAACTCTTACTTTGGTTTCCAGGTGTCACTCCTCAGAGGCTTTGGTTCGAAGAACAGGGTATGGGGCTTTCCTGAGGCACGGAACAGAACTCCTCTCGTCTCCACATGGGAAGTTTCCTTGTTGGAGCCGTGTCAAACACCTCATGTTGGAGAATCCTGCAGAGTCCCTGAGCCACCTCCACATTCCAAGGTCTCCCAGGCCACCATGCCACAGTAGGACTCATCTTCAGGAGAGTCCATTTCAACTCTCCCCTCTGGGTAGCTCAACCAGGAGCCCACAGATTGAGCCTGCCTTGTCCTGACTAAAGAGTGGGAATATGAGGTGGCGTTCCCATGCATCCATGCTTAGACACCTGCTCTCGAGTCTTTCCATATGGGGCCTCTTGGAACCATCCAATAGGACTCGACTGTCGTGGAGAAGGTAACCTTCAGTTTTGGAGCAGTTCACAAATCCCATCGTAGGCAAAACTTTCTGGCCTCATGGAGCCACCACACCCTTCAGGAAGAGGCCATGCTGGACAAGAACTCTAGCCTGAGGCACGTCTCATAGTTGACATGACCTCAGTGCAGGAGATCTCGATTCAGCCTCTGCAGAGTGGGCCTGCCGTGCCCTCGGTCCCAAACCTCACGCTAGCTTGTGTTTTCAGACTTCCTTCCTCACACTCCTGGCAAACAATCCCTCCTGACTAGGAACTCCAAACCACAACCCAGCCCAGTGTCTGCCCAACGGAAGAAAAACGTTTCCCTGTGCGGCTCTCCAGAAACCCAGATGACGATCAACCTGCTCGGGGCACTCATGCTCTGTCTGACACAGCCTGAAGCCAGACGTCCAGACAGACAAGGAGACAGCTGGCCGCACACCCAGCACTTCGGACACGCCAGGGTCTTATGCCATCATCTCTTCCTAACTTTGGTTTTCAGATATCTGAACCTAGACATTATATCAATTCTCCACACAGCTGGGTATCGCAAGCACAAAACAGAACTCCTCCTTCCCCATGGCTGTCAAGCTTGCTCTTGGCATGGAGTCACACCTTCAGGGTGGGAGAAACCTTCATGTCCCCTGATGCCACGCCCAAACTTGAGTGCTGCTTGGGCACAAATTCACACTGTGATCCTCAGCATGAGCCCCATGTCAAAGAAAGGCCTGTCAGGGCCTGGACCAAGAGCCCACATATGGGGCTTGCCAAGCCCCTATGCACCCAATCCTCACCACGGTTTGAATTTTCCAGTCGCCCCGCCCGTACCTGGAGCTCTGCTCTGGAATCCCTTTCTTGGAGAGACCCATGAGCCAGACAACACGACTCCACCCTTCCCACAAAATGACCCCAAACTCTTGGGAGCTGGGACAAATCCCCAGAGAGGGATACTCGTCCACAGTACCTGAGGCCACCGCTCCAATCCACGGCTATCCCGGACACAACATCCAGAGACAAAAGCCTGAAGGAACGCCTCCCACTCGCCCTTGTTTCAGAGGCCCAGGAGCTCCCTCTCGGGCTGTACATCCGGCCTGCCATACCCTAGGCGCCACTCCTAAGCTGAGTTTGTGTATTCAGACTTCTGTGCCCACAGCCTGGACCCACACACCTCCAGGCTAGGGCCTCTAGGGCCACAGCGAAAGATTGTGCCTGCCCTCTCCAAGGAAAGTGTGCCCAATCCATTGACCACAACACTACAGGTTAGGGAAAAGCTCCAAGGCCCCTGAGGCCATCAATAGTGTAGGCCCCCCTGGACTAAGAGGGGCTCTCTGACACCAGCGGAGCAACTATCTCCACTTAGACTCTCAGACAGTGTCCCCAGAGACAGAAGGTTGAAATGGACAGGCCCCCAGGCCCTAATCTGAACCTTAGCTTTGGTTTCCATGTTTCCGTTCTCAGAGGACTGTTTTCGTAGACCAGCACATGGGGCTTTTCTGAGGCACCAAACCAAACATCTCTCATCTCCACATGGGCAGCTTTCTTACTGGGATGTATCAAACACTTCAGGTAGGAGAGTTCCGCAGGGCCACTGAACAACCAGCACATTCCAAGGTCTCCATGGACCCAAACGCACATTATGACGCATCCTCAGGAGAGGCCATTTCAACTCAGCCCCCTGGGTCGCGTGTTCCAGAGGCAGCAGATCAAACATATCTTGTCGCTAATAGCCAATGGGAATGCGAGGCATGCTGTACAGGGATCCATCCTTCGAACCCTGCTCTCCAGTCCTTCCATATGGTATGTCCTGGAGCCATGCAACAGGACTCGAATGTCCCGCAGAAGGAAACCTTGTGGTTTGGGGCAACATCCAAACTCAGCGTGGGAAAACTTCCTTGGCCTCATGAGGCCCCCACTTCATGAAGGTGCCATCATGGACACATACTCCAGCCTCAGCCAACGTCTGATCCTCAGCCTGACTTCAGATGCAGGAGATTTTGATTCAGCCTCTGCAGAGTGGGCCTGCTCTGCCCTTGGTTCCAATCCTCACACTAGCTTGTGTTTTCAGACTTCCGTCCTCACACTCCTGGCCCACAAACCCTCCCTACTGGGAATTCTGGGGCCACAATGAAGCACTGTGCCTGCCTCCCAAGAGAAAAACATTGTCTATGGCGCTGCCCAGAAACCCCAAATGAGGATCAAACTGCTTGGCCCTCGGCAACACCCCAATTGCATAGGCTACCTTAAACAGTGATGCTCTGTCGCAAATAGCCTGAGCCCAGACCTTCCAACAGACACCGACACAGCTGGCTGCACACCCAGCACATTGGACCCGCCACTGCCTTAGGCCACCATCCATTCCCAACCTGGGTTTTCAGTCATCGGAACCTAGACCTTATCTCCAATCCCTGCACAGGGGGGAACCTGATGCACAAGTCAGAACCCCTCCTTCCCCCTGGCAAGAAACCTTGCTGCTGGCAGTGAGTCAAACCTTCAGTGTAGGAGAAAACGGCATGGCCCATGAGGCCACGCCCAAGCGTGAGGGCCGCCTTGGGCACAAACACACATTGTGACCCTCAGCGTGAGTACCTTATTCAAGTAACGCCTCTCAGTGACTGGACCAAGAGCCCGCATATGTGGCTTGCCATGCCCATAGGCACCCAGGACTAACTAGATGGTGTGTATTCCAGTTGAGGGAACCCACTGCTGTGCTCTAGAGTCCCTCTCCTGGGGGGTCCCCTGTGGCAGAAAACAGTACTCTTCATTCCCACAGAATGAACACAAACACTTGGGAGCTTGGACAATCCCCTGAGAGGAAGGCTCTTCCTCGGCCTCTGAGACAACCCCTACCCTGACCGGACACTGTAAACGCAACACCCAGAGACAAAATCCTGAGTGACTGCCTCCCACTTGCCCTACTTTGATTTCCAGAGGATCTCCCCTCACGGACTAGAGATCAGGCCTGCCATTACATTGGCCACTAGCTGAGCCAAGTTTGCTTTTTCAGACATCTGTCCCCACAGCCCTGGCAAACAGAGCCTCTAGGCTGGGTCCTCTGGAGCCATACCACAGGACCGTGCCTGCTCTCTCCTGGGAAACTGTGTCCATTCCTTTGGCCACACACCTCCAGAATATGAGAAACCTCAAGGCCTCCGAGGACATCCCACTACTGGGAGCCTCACTGGACTCACAGGGGCATTCGGACACAAGCTGAGAAGCTACATCCATGAATGCATGCACACAGATGACAACAGAGATAGAAGGTTGAGCCGGACAGGCCTTTAGGCCGTAGTCTCAACTCTTACTTTGGTTTCCAGGTGTCACTCCTCAGAGGCTTTGGTTCGAAGAACAGGGTATGGGGCTTTCCTGAGGCACGGAACAGAACTCCTCTCGTCTCCACATGGGAAGTTTCCTTGTTGGAGCCGTGTCAAACACCTCATGTTGGAGAATCCTGCAGAGTCCCTGAGCCACCTCCACATTCCAAGGTCTCCCAGGCCACCAAGCCACAGTAGGACTCATCTTCAGGAGAGTCCATTTCAACTCTCCCCTCTGGGTAGCTCACCCAGGAGCCCGCAGTTTGAGCCTGCCTTGTCCTGACTAAAGAGTGGGAATATGAGGTGGCGTTCCCAGGCATCCATGCTTAGACACCTGCTCTCGAGTCTTTCCATATGGGGCCTCTTGGAACCATCCAATAGGACTCGACTGTCGTGCAGAAGGTAACCTTCAGTTTTGGAGCAGTTCACAAATCCCATCGTAGGCAAAACTTTCTGGCCTCATGAAGCCCACACACCCTTCAGGAAGAGGCCATGCTGGACAAGAACTCTAGCCTGAGGCACGACTCATAGTTGACATGACCTCAGTGCGGGAGATCCCGATTCAGCCTCTGCAGAGTGGGCATGCCGTGACCTCGGTCCCAAACCTCACGCTAGCTTGTGTTTTCAGACTTCCTTCCTCACACTCCTGGCAAACAAGCCCTCCGGACTAGGTACTCCGGAACCAAAACCCAGCCCAGTGTCTGCCCTACGGAAGAAAAACGTTTCCCTGTGGGGCTCTCCAGAAAACCCAGATGAGGATCAACCTGCTCGGGCCTCGACGGTACCCGAACTGGATAGGCTGCTCTGGGCACTCATGCTCTGCCTGACATAGCCTGAAGCCAGACGTCCAGACAGACAAGGAGACAGCTGGCCGCACACCCAGCACTTCGGACACGCCATGGTCTTATGCCGTCACCTCATCCTAACCTTGGTTTTCAGATATCTGAACCTAGACATTATATCAATTCTCCACACAGCTGGGTATAGCAAGCACAAAACAGAACTCCTCCTTCCCCATGGCTGTCAAGCTTGCTCTTGGCATGGAGTCACACCTTCAGGGTGGGAGAAACCTTCATGTCCCCTGATGCCACGCCCAAACTTGAGTGCTGCTTGGGCACAAATTCACACTGTGATCCTCAGCATGAGCCCCATGTCAAAGAAAGGCCTGTCAGGGCCTGGACCAAGAGCCCACATATGGGGCTTGCCAAGCCCCTATGCACCCAATCCTCACCACGGTTTGAATTTTCCAGTCGCCCCGCCCGTACCTGGAGCTCTGCTCTGGAATCCCTTTCTTGGAGAGACCCATGAGCCAGACAACACGACTCCACCCTTCCCACAAAATGACCCCAAACTCTTGGGAGCTGGGACAAATCCCCAGAGAGGGATACTCATCCACAGTACCTGAGGCCACCGCTCCAATCCACGGCTATCCCGGACACAACATCCAGAGACAAAAGCCTGAAGGAACGCCTCCCACTCGCCCTTGTTTCAGAGGCCCAGGAGCTCCCTCTCGGGCTGTACATCCGGCCTGCCATACCCTAGGCGCCACTCCTAAGCTGAGTTTGTGTATTCAGACTTCTGTGCCCACAGCCTGGACCCACACACCTCCAGGCTAGGGCCTCTAGGGCCACAGCGAAAGATTGTGCCTGCCCTCTCCAAGGAAAGTGTGCCCAATCCATTGACCACAACATTACAGGTTAGGGAAAAGCTCCAAGGCCCCTGAGGCCATCAATAGAGTAGGCCCCCCTGGACTAAGAGGGGCTCTCTGACACCAGCGGAGCAACTATCTCCACTTAGACTCTCAGACAGTGTCCCCAGAGACAGAAGGTTGAAATGGACAGGCCCCCAGGCCCTAATCTGAACCTTAGCTTTGGTTTCCATGTTTCCGTTCTCAGAGGACTGTTTTCGTAGACCAGCACATGGGGCTTTTCTGAGGCACCAAACCAAACATCTCTCATCTCCACATGGGCAGCTTTCTTACTGGGATGTATCAAACACTTCAGGTAGGAGAGTTCCGCAGGGCCACTGAACAACCAGCACATTCCAAGGTCTCCATGGACCCAAACGCACATTATGACGCATCCTCAGGAGAGGCCATTTCAACTCAGCCCCCTGGGTCGCGTGTTCCAGAGGCAGCAGATCAAACATATCTTGTCGCTAATAGCCAATGGGAATGCGAGGCATGCTGTACAGGGATCCATCCTTCGAACCCTGCTCTCCAGTCCTTCCATATGGTATGTCCTGGAGCCATGCAACAGGACTCGAATGTCCCGCAGAAGGAAACCTTGTGGTTTGGGGCAACCTCCAAACTCAGCGTGGGAAAACTTCCTTGGCCTCATGAGGCCCCCACTTCATGAAGGTGCCATCATGGACACATACTCCAGCCTCAGCCAACGTCTGATCCTCAGCCTGACTTCAGATGCAGGAGATTTTGATTCAGCCTCTGCAGAGTGGGCCTGCTCTGCCCTTGGTTCCAATCCTCACACTAGCTTGTGTTTTCAGACTTCCGTCCTCACACTCCTGGCCCACAAACCCTCCCTACTGGGAATTCTGGGGCCACAATGAAGCACTGTGCCTGCCTCCCAAGAAAAAAACATTGTCTATGGCGCTGCCCAGAAACCCCAAATGAGGATCAAACTGCTTGGCCCTCGGCAACACCCCAATTGCATAGGCTACCTTAAACAGTGATGCTCTGTCGCAAATAGCCTGAGCCCAGACCTTCCAACAGACACCGACACAGCTGGCTGCACACCCAGCACATTGGACCCGCCACTGCCTTAGGCCACCATCCATTCCAAACCTGGGTTTTCAGTCATCGGAACCTAGACCTTATCTACAATCCCTGCACAGGGGGGAACCTGATGCACAAGTCAGAACCCCTCCTTCCCCCTGGCAAGAAACCTTGCTGCTGGCAGTGAGTCAAACCTTCAGTGTAGGAGAAAACGGCATGGCCCATGAGGCCACGCCCAAGCGTGAGGGCCGCCTTGGGCACAAACACACATTGTGACCCTCAGCGTGAGTACCTTATTCAAGTAACGCCTCTCAGTGACTGGACCAAGAGCCCGCATATGTGGCTTGCCATGCCCATAGGCACCCAGGACTAACTAGATGGTGTGTATTCCAGTTGAGGGAACCCACTGCTGTGCTCTAGAGTCCCTCTCCTGGGGGGTCCCCTGTGGCAGAAAACAGTACTCTTCATTCCCACAGAATGAACACAAACACTTGGGAGCTTGGACAATCCCCTGAGAGGAAGGCTCTTCCTCGGCCTCTGAGACAACCCCTACCCTGACCGGACACTGAAAACGCAACACCCAGAGACAAAATCCTGAGTGACTGCCTCCCACTTGCCCTACTTTGATTTCCAGAGGATCTCCCCTCACGGACTAGAGATCAGGCCTGCCATTACATTGGCCCCTAGCTGAGCCAAGTTTGCTTTTTCAGACATCTGTCCCCACAGCCCTGGCAAACAGAGCCTCTAGGCTGGGTCCTCTGGAGCCATACCACAGGACCGTGCCTGCTCTCTCCTGGGAAACTGTGTCCATTCCTTTGGCCACACACCTCCAGACTATGAGAAACCTCAAGGCCTCCGAGGACATCCCACTACTGGGAGCCTCACTGGACTCACAGGGGCATTCGGACACAAGCTGAGCAGCTACATCCATGAATGCATGCACACAGATGACAACAGAGATAGAAGGTTGAGCCGGACAGGCCTATAGGCCGTAGTCTCAACTCTTACTTTGGTTTCCAGGTGTCACTCCTCAGAGGCTTTGGTTCGAAGAACAGGGTATGGGCCTTTCTGAGGCACGGAACAGAACTCCTCTCGTCTCCACATGGGAAGTTTCCTTGTTGGAGCCGTGTCAAACACCTCATGTTGGAGAATCCTGCAGAGTCCCTGAGCCACCTCCACATTCCAAGGTCTCCCAGGCCACCAAGCCACAGTAGGACTCATCTTCAGGAGAGTCCATTTCAACTCTCCCCTCTGGGTAGCTCACCCAGGAGCCCGCAGTTTGAGCCTGCCTTGTCCTGACTAAAGAGTGGGAATATGAGGTGGCGTTCCCAGGCATCCATGCTTAGACACCTGCTCTCGAGTCTTTCCATATGGGGCCTCTTGGAACCATCCAATAGGACTCGACAGTCGTGCAGAAGTTAACCTTCAGTTTTGGAGCAGTTCACAAATCCCATCGTAGGCAAAACTTTCTGGCCTCATGAAGCCCACACACCCTTCAGGAAGAGGCCATGCTGGACAAAAACTCTAGCCTGAGGCACGTCTCATAGTTGACATGACCTCAGTGCAGGAGATCCCGATTCAACCTCTGCAGAGTGGGCATGCCGTGACCTCGGTCCCAAACCTCACGCTAGCTTGTGTTTTCAGATTTCCTTCCTCACACTCCTGGCAAACAAGCCCTCCGGACTAGGTACTCCGGAACAAAAACCCAGCCCAGTGTCTGCCCAACGGAAGAAAAACGTTTCCCTGTGGGGCTCTCCAGAAAACCCAGATGAGGATCAACCTGCTCGGGCCTCGACGGTACCCGAACTGGATAGGCTGCTCTGGGCACTCCTGCTCTGCCTGACGCAGCCTGAAGCCAGACGTCCAGACAGACAAGGAGACAGCTGGCCGCACACTCAGCACTTCGGACACGCCATGGTCTTATGCCGTCACCTCATCCTAACCTTGGTTTTCAGATATCTGAACCTAGACATTATATCAATTCTCCACACAGCTGGGTATAGCAAGCACAAAACAGAACTCCTCCTTCCCCATGGCTGTCAAGCTTGCTCTTGGCATGGAGTCACACCTTCAGGGTGGGAGAAACCTTCATGGCCCCTGATGCCACGCCCAAACTTGAGTGCTGCTTGGGCACAAATTCACACTGTGATCCTCAGCATGAGCCCCATGTCAAAGAAAGGCCTGTCAGGGCCTGGACCAAGAGCCCACATATGGGGCTTGCCAAGCCCCTATGCACCCAATCCTCACCATGGTTTGAATTTTCCAGTCGCCCCGCCCGTACCTGGAGCTCTGCTCTGGAATCCCTTTCTTGGAGAGACCCATGAGCCAGACAACACGACTCCACCCTTCCCACAAAATGACCCCAAACTCTTGGGAGCTGGGACAAATCCCCAGAGAGGGATACTCGTCCACAGTACCTGAGGCCACCGCTCCAATCCACGGCTATCCCGGACACAACATCCAGAGACAAAAGCCTGAAGGAACGCCTCCCACTCGCCCTTGTTTCAGAGGCCCAGGAGCTCCCTCTCGGGCTGTACATCCGGCCTGCCATACCCTAGGCGCCACTCCTAAGCTGAGTTTGTGTATTCAGACTTCTGTGCCCACAGCCTGGACCCACACACCTCCAGGCTAGGGCCTCTAGGGCCACAGCGAAAGATTGTGCCTGCCCTCTCCAAGGAAAGTGTGCCCAATCCATTGACCACAACACTACAGGTTAGGGAAAAGCTCCAAGGCCCCTGAGGCCATCAATAGTGTAGGCCCCCCTGGACTAAGAGGGGCTCTCTGACACCAGCGGAGCAACTATCTCCACTTAGACTCTCAGACAGTGTCCCCAGAGACAGAAGGTTGAAATGGACAGGCCCCCAGGCCCTAATCTGAACCTTAGCTTTGGTTTCCATGTTTCCGTTCTCAGAGGACTGTTTTCGTAGACCAGCACATGGGGCTTTTCTGAGGCACCAAACCAAACATCTCTCATCTCCACATGGGCAGCTTTCTTACTGGGATGTATCAAACACTTCAGGTAGGAGAGTTCCGCAGGGCCACTGAACAACCAGCACATTCCAAGGTCTCCATGGACCCAAACGCACATTATGACGCATCCTCAGGAGAGGCCATTTCAATTCAGCCCCCTAGGTCGCGTGTTCCAGAGGCAGCAGATCAAACATATCTTGTCACTAATAGCCAATGGGAATGCGAGGCATGCTGTACAGGGATCCATCCTTCGAACCCTGCTCTCCAGTCCTTCCATATGGTATGTCCTGGAGCCATGCAACAGGACTCGAATGTCCCGCAGAAGGAAACCTTGTGGTTTGGGGCAACCTCCAAACTCAGCGTGGGAAAACTTCCTTGGCCTCATGAGGCCCCCACTTCATGAAGGTGCCATCATGGACACATACTCCAGCCTCAGCCAACGTCTGATCCTCAGCCTGACTTCAGATGCAGGAGATTTTGATTCAGCCTCTGCAGAGTGGGCCTGCTCTGCCCTTGGTTCCAATCCTCACACTAGCTTGTGTTTTCAGACTTCCGTCCTCACACTCCTGGCCCACAAACCCTCCCTACTGGGAATTCTGGGGCCACAATGAAGCACTGTGCCTGCCTCCCAAGAGAAAAACATTGTCTATGGCGCTGCCCAGAAACCCCAAATGAGGATCAAACTGCTTGGCCCTCGGCAACACCCCAATTGCATAGGCTACCTTAAACAGTGATGCTCTGTCGCAAATAGCCTGAGCCCAGACCTTCCAACAGACACCGACACAGCTGGCTGCACACCCAGCACATTGGACCCGCCACTGCCTTAGGCCACCATCCATTCCCAACCTGGGTTTTCAGTCATCGGAACCTAGACCTTATCTCCAATCCCTGCACAGGGGGGAACCTGATGCACAAGTCAGAACCCCTCCTTCCCCCTGGCAAGAAACCTTGCTGCTGGCAGTGAGTCAAACCTTCAGTGTAGGAGAAAACGGCATGGCCCATGAGGCCACGCCCAAGCGTGAGGGCCGCCTTGGGCACAAACACACATTGTGACCCTCAGCGTGAGTACCTTATTCAAGTAACGCCTCTCAGAGAGTGGACCAAGAGCCCGCATATGTGGCTTGCCATGCCCATAGACACCCAGGACTAACTAGATTGTGTGTATTCGAGTTGAGGGAACCCACTGCTGTGCTCTAGAGTCCCTCTCCTGGGGGGTCCCCTGTGGCAGAAAACAGTACTCTTCATTCCCACAGAATGAACACAGACACTTGGGAGCTTGGACAATCCCCCGAGAGGAAGGCTCTTCCTCGGCCTCTGAGACAACCCCTACCCTGACCGGACACTGTAAACGCAACACCCAGAGACAAAATCCTGAGTGACTGCCTCCCACTTGCCCTACTTTGATTTCCAGAGGATCTCCCCTCACGGACTAGAGATCAGGCCTGCCATTACATTGGCCCCTAGCTGAGCCAAGTTTGCTTTTTCAGACATCTGTCCGCACAGCCCTGGCAAACACAGCCTCTAGGTTGGGTCCTCTGGAGCCATACCACAGGACCGTGCCTGCTCTCTCCTGGGAAACTGTGTCCATTCCTTTGGCCACACACCTCCAGAATATGAGAAACCTCAAGGCCTCCGAGGACATCCCACTACTGGGAGCCTCACTGGACTCACAGGGGCATTCGGACACAAGCTGAGCAGCTTCATCCATGAATGCATGCACACAGATGACAACAGAGATAGAAGGTTGAGCCGGACAGGCCTTTAGGCCGTAGTCTCAACTCTTACTTTGGTTTCCAGGTGTCACTCCTCAGAGGCTTTGGTTCGAAGAACAGGGTATGGGGCTTTCCTGAGGCACGGAACAGAACTCCTCTCGTCTCCACATGGGAAGTTTCCTTGTTGGAGCCGTGTCAAACACCTCATGTTGGAGAATCCTGCAGAGTCCCTGAGCCACCTCCACATTCCAAGGTCTCCCAGGCCACCATGCCACAGTAGGACTCATCTTCAGGAGAGTCCATTTCAACTCTCCCCTCTGGGTAGCTCAACCAGGAGCCCACAGATTGAGCCTGCCTTGTCCTGACTAAAGAGTGGGAATATGAGGTGGCGTTCCCATGCATCCATGCTTAGACACCTGCTCTCGAGTCTTTCCATATGGGGCCTCTTGGAACCATCCAATAGGACTCGACTGTCGTGGAGAAGGTAACCTTCAGTTTTGGAGCAGTTCACAAATCCCATCGTAGGCAAAACTTTCTGGCCTCATGGAGCCACCACACCCTTCAGGAAGAGGCCATGCTGGACAAGAACTCTAGCCTGAGGCACGTCTCATAGTTGACATGACCTCAGTGCAGGAGATCTCGATTCAGCCTCTGCAGAGTGGGCCTGCCGTGCCCTCGGTCCCAAACCTCACGCTAGCTTGTGTTTTCAGACTTCCTTCCTCACACTCCTGGCAAACAAGCCCTCCTGACTAGGAACTCCAAACCACAACCCAGCCCAGTGTCTGCCCAACGGAAGAAAAACGTTTCCCTGTGCGGCTCTCCAGAAACCCAGATGACGATCAACCTGCTCGGGGCACTCATGCTCTGTCTGACACAGCCTGAAGCCAGACGTCCAGACAGACAAGGAGACAGCTGGCCGCACACCCAGCACTTCGGACACGCCAGGGTCTTATGCCATCATCTCTTCCTAACCTTGGTTTTCAGATATCTGAACCTAGACATTATATCAATTCTCCACACAGCTGGGTATCGCAAGCACAAAACAGAACTCCTCCTTCCCCATGGCTGTCAAGCTTGCTCTTGGCATGGAGTCACACCTTCAGGGTGGGAGAAACCTTCATGTCCCCTGATGCCACGCCCAAACTTGAGTGCTGCTTGGGCACAAATTCACACTGTGATCCTCAGCATGAGCCCCATGTCAAAGAAAGGCCTGTCAGGGCCTGGACCAAAAGCCCACATATGGGGCTTGCCAAGCCCCTATGCACCCAATCCTCACCACGGTTTGAATTTTCCAGTCGCCCCGCCCGTACCTGGAGCTCTGCTCTGGAATCCCTTTCTTGGAGAGACCCATGAGCCAGACAACACGACTCCACCCTTCCCACAAAATGACCCCAAACTCTTGGGAGCTGGGACAAATCCCCAGAGAGGGATACTCGTCCACAGTACCTGAGGCCACCGCTCCAATCCACGGCTATCCCGGACACAACATCCAGAGACAAAAGCCTGAAGGAACGCCTCCCACTCGCCCTTGTTTCAGAGGCCCAGGAGCTCCCTCTCGGGCTGTACATCCGGCCTGCCATACCCTAGGCGCCACTCCTAAGCTGAGTTTGTGTATTCAGACTTCTGTGCCCACAGCCTGGACCCACACACCTCCAGGCTAGGGCCTCTAGGGCCACAGCGAAAGATTGTGCCTGCCCTCTCCAAGGAAAGTGTGCCCAATCCATTGACCACAACACTACAGGTTAGGGAAAAGCTCCAAGGCCCCTGAGGCCATCAATAGTGTAGGCCCCCCTGGACTAAGAGGGGCTCACTGACACCAGCGGAGCAACTATCTCCACTTAGACTCTCAGACAGTGTCCCCAGAGACAGAAGGTTGAAATGGACAGGCCCCCAGGCCCTAATCTGAACCTTAGCTTTGGTTTCCATGTTTCCGTTCTCAGAGGACTGTTTTCGTAGACCAGCACATGGGGCTTTTCTGAGGCACCAAACCAAACATCTCTCATCTCCACATGGGCAGCTTTCTTACTGGGATGTATCAAACACTTCAGGTAGGAGAGTTCCGCAGGGCCACTGAACAACCAGCACATTCCAAGGTCTCCATGGACCCAAACGCACATTATGACGCATCCTCAGGAGAGGCCATTTCAACTCAGCCCCCTGGGTCGCGTGTTCCAGAGGCAGCAGATCAAACATATCTTGTCGCTAATAGCCAATGGGAATGCGAGGCATGCTGTACAGGGATCCATCCTTCGAACCCTGCTCTCCAGTCCTTCCATATGGTATGTCCTGGAGCCATGCAACAGGACTCGAATGTCCCGCAGAAGGAAACCTTGTGGTTTGGGGCAACCTCCAAACTCAGCGTGGGAAAACTTCCTTGGCCTCATGAGGCCCCCACTTCATGAAGGTGCCATCATGGACACATACTCCAGCCTCAGCCAACGTCTGATCCTCAGCCTGACTTCAGATGCAGGAGATTTTGATTCAGCCTCTGCAGAGTGGGCCTGCTCTGCCCTTGGTTCCAATCCTCACACTAGCTTGTGTTTTCAGACTTCCGTCCTCACACTCCTGGCCCACAAACCCTCCCTACTGGGAATTCTGGGGCCACAATGAAGCACTGTGCCTGCCTCCCAAGAGAAAAACATTGTCTATGGCGCTGCCCAGAAACCCCAAATGAGGATCAAACTGCTTGGCCCTCGGCAACACCCCAATTGCATAGGCTACCTTAAACAGTGATGCTCTGTCGCAAATAGCCTGAGCCCAGACCTTCCAACAGACACCGACACAGCTGGCTGCACACCCAGCACATTGGACCCGCCACTGCCTTAGGCCACCATCCATTCCCAACCTGGGTTTTCAGTCATCGGAACCTAGACCTTATCTCCAATCCCTGCACAGGGGGGAACCTGATGCACAAGTCAGAACCCCTCCTTCCCCCTGGCAAGAAACCTTGCTGCTGGCAGTGAGTCAAACCTTCAGTGTAGGAGAAAACGGCATGGCCCATGAGGCCACGCCCAAGCGTGAGGGCCGCCTTGGGCACAAACACACATTGTGACCCTCAGCGTGAGTACCTTATTCAAGTAACGCCTCTCAGTGACTGGACCAAGAGCCCGCATATGTGGCTTGCCATGCCCATAGGCACCCAGGACTAACTAGATGGTGTGTATTCCAGTTGAGGGAACCCACTGCTGTGCTCTAGAGTCCCTCTCCTGGGGGGTCCCCTGTGGCAGAAAACAGTACTCTTCATTCCCACAGAATGAACACAAACACTTGGGAGCTTGGACAATCCCCTGAGAGGAAGGCTCTTCCTCGGCCTCTGAGACAACCCCTACCCTGACCGGACACTGTAAACGCAACACCCAGAGACAAAATCCTGAGTGACTGCCTCCCACTTGCCCTACTTTGATTTCCAGAGGATCTCCCCTCACGGACTAGAGATCAGGCCTGCCATTACATTGGCCCCTAGCTGAGCCAAGTTTGCTTTTTCAGACATCTGTCCCCACAGCCCTGGCAAACAGAGCCTCTAGGCTGGGTCCTCTGGAGCCATACCACAGGAACGTGCCTGCTCTCTCCTGGGAAACTGTGTCCATTCCTTTGGCCACACACCTCCAGAATATGAGAAACCTCAAGGCCTCCGAGGACATCCCACTACTGGGAGCCTCACTGGACTCACAGGGGCATTCGGACACAAGCTGAGAAGCTACATCCATGAATGCATGCACACAGATGACAACAGAGATAGAAGGTTGAGCCGGACAGGCCTTTAGGCCGTAGTCTCAACTCTTACTTTGGTTTCCAGGTGTCACTCCTCAGAGGCTTTGGTTCGAAGAACAGGGTATGGGGCTTTCCTGAGGCACGGAACAGAACTCCTCTCGTCTCCACATGGGAAGTTTCCTTGTTGGAGCCGTGTCAAACACCTCATGTTGGAGAATCCTGCAGAGTCCCTGAGCCACCTCCACATTCCAAGGTCTCCCAGGCCACCAAGCCACAGTAGGACTCATCTTCAGGAGAGTCCATTTCAACTCTCCCCTCTGGGTAGCTCACCCAGGAGCCCGCAGTTTGAGCCTGCCTTGTCCTGACTAAAGAGTGGGAATATGAGGTGGCGTTCCCAGGCATCCATGCTTAGACACCTGCTCTCGAGTCTTTCCATATGGGGCCTCTTGGAACCATCCAATAGGACTCGACTGTCGTGCAGAAGGTAACCTTCAGTTTTGGAGCAGTTCACAAATCCCATCGTAGGCAAAACTTTCTGGCCTCATGAAGCCCACACACCCTTCAGGAAGAGGCCATGCTGGACAAGAACTCTAGCCTGAGGCACGACTCATAGTTGACATGACCTCAGTGCGGGAGATCCCGATTCAGCCTCTGCAGAGTGGGCATGCCGTGACCTCGGTCCCAAACCTCACGCTAGCTTGTGTTTTCAGACTTCCTTCCTCACACTCCTGGCAAACAAGCCCTCCGGACTAGGTACTCCGGAACCAAAACCCAGCCCAGTGTCTGCCCTACGGAAGAAAAACGTTTCCCTGTGGGGCTCTCCAGAAAACCCAGATGAGGATCAACCTGCTCGGGCCTCGACGGTACCCGAACTGGATAGGCTGCTCTGGGCACTCATGCTCTGCCTGACATAGCCTGAAGCCAGACGTCCAGACAGACAAGGAGACAGCTGGCCGCACACCCAGCACTTCGGACACGCCATGGTCTTATGCCGTCACCTCATCCTAACCTTGGTTTTCAGATATCTGAACCTAGACATTATATCAATTCTCCACACAGCTGGGTATAGCAAGCACAAAACAGAACTCCTCCTTCCCCATGGCTGTCAAGCTTGCTCTTGGCATGGAGTCACACCTTCAGGGTGGGAGAAACCTTCATGGCCCCTGATGCCACGCCCAAACTTGAGTGCTGCTTGGGCACAAATTCACACTGTGATCCTCAGCATGAGCCCCATGTCAAAGAAAGGCCTGTCAGGGCCTGGACCAAGAGCCCACATATGGGGCTTGCCAAGCCCCTATGCACCCAATCCTCACCACGGTTTGAATTTTCCAGTCGCCCCGCCCGTACCTGGAGCTCTGCTCTGGAATCCCTTTCTTGGAGAGACCCATGAGCCAGACAACACGACTCCACCCTTCCCACAAAATGACCCCAAACTCTTGGGAGCTGGGACAAATCCCCAGAGAGGGATACTCGTCCACAGTACCTGAGGCCACCGCTCCAATCCACGGCTATCCCGGACACAACATCCAGAGACAAAAGCCTGAAGGAACGCCTCCCACTCGCCCTTGTTTCAGAGGCCCAGGAGCTCCCTCTCGGGCTGTACATCCGTCCTGCCATACCCTAGGCGCCACTCCTAAGCTGAGTTTGTGTATTCAGACTTCTGTGCCCACAGCCTGGACCCACACACCTCCAGGCTAGGGCCTCTAGGGCCACAGCGAAAGATTGTGCCTGCGCTCTCCAAGGAAAGTGTGCCCAATCCATTGACCACAACATTACAGGTTAGGGAAAAGCTCCAAGGCCCCTGAGGCCATCAATAGTGTAGGCCCCCCTGGACTAAGAGGGGCTCTCTGACACCAGCGGAGCAACTATCTCCACTTAGACTCTCAGACAGTGTCCCCAGAGACAGAAGGTTGAAATGGACAGGCCCCCAGGCCCTAATCTGAACCTTAGCTTTGGTTTCCATGTTTCCGTTCTCAGAGGACTGTTTTCGTAGACCAGCACATGGGGCTTTTCTGAGGCACCAAACCAAACATCTCTCATCTCCACATGGGCAGCTTTCTTACTGGGATGTATCAAACACTTCAGGTAGGAGAGTTCCGCAGGGCCACTGAACAACCAGCACATTCCAAGGTCTCCATGGACCCAAACGCACATTATGACGCATCCTCAGGAGAGGCCATTTCAACTCAGCCCCCTGGGTCGCGTGTTCCAGAGGCAGCAGATCAAACATATCTTGTCGCTAATAGCCAATGGGAATGCGAGGCATGCTGTACAGGGATCCATCCTTCGAACCCTGCTCTCCAGTCCTTCCATATGGTATGTCCTGGAGCCATGCAACAGGACTCGAATGTCCCGCAGAAGGAAACCTTGTGGTTTGGGGCAACCTCCAAACTCAGCGTGGGAAAACTTCCTTGGCCTCATGAGGCCCCCACTTCATGAAGGTGCCATCATGGACACATACTCCAGCCTCAGCCAACGTCTGATCCTCAGCCTGACTTCAGATGCAGGAGATTTTGATTCAGCCTCTGCAGAGTGGGCCTGCTCTGCCCTTGGTTCCAATCCTCACACTAGCTTGTGTTTTCAGACTTCCGTCCTCACACTCCTGGCCCACAAACCCTCCCTACTGGGAATTCTGGGGCCACAATGAAGCACTGTGCCTGCCTCCCAAGAGAAAAACATTGTCTATGGCGCTGCCCAGAAACCCCAAATGAGGATCAAACTGCTTGGCCCTCGGCAACACCCCAATTGCATAGGCTACCTTAAACAGTGATGCTCTGTCGCAAATAGCCTGAGCCCAGACCTTCCAACAGACACCGACACAGCTGGCTGCACACCCAGCACATTGGACCCGCCACTGCCTTAGGCCACCATCCATTCCCAACCTGGGTTTTCAGTCATCGGAACCTAGACCTTATCTCCAATCCCTGCACAGGGGGGAACCTGATGCACAAGTCAGAACCCCTCCTTCCCCATGGCAAGAAACCTTGCTGCTGGCAGTGAGTCAAACCTTCAGTGTAGGAGAAAACGGCATGGCCCATGAGGCCACGCCCAAGCGTGAGGGCCGCCTTGGGCACAAACACACATTGTGACCCTCAGCGTGAGTACCTTATTCAAGTAACGCCTCTCAGTGACTGGACCAAGAGCCCGCATATGTGGCTTGCCATGCCCATAGGCACCCAGGACTAACTAGATGGTGTGTATTCCAGTTGAGGGAACCCACTGCTGTGCTCTAGAGTCCCTCTCCTGGGGGGTCCCCTGTGGCAGAAAACAGTACTCTTCATTCCCACAGAATGAACACAAACACTTGGGAGCTTGGACAATCCCCTGAGAGGAAGGCTCTTCCTCGGCCTCTGAGACAACCCCTACCCTGACCGGACACTGTAAACGCAACACCCAGAGACAAAATCCTGAGTGACTGCCTCCCACTTGCCCTACTTTGATTTCCAGAGGATCTCCCCTCACGGACTAGAGATCAGGCCTGCCATTACATTGGCCCCTAGCTGAGCCAAGTTTGCTTTTTCAGACATCTGTCCCCACAGCCCTGGCAAACAGAGCCTCTAGGCTGGGTCCTCTGGAGCCATACCACAGGACCGTGCCTGCTCTCTCCTGGGAAACTGTGTCCATTCCTTTGGCCACACACCTCCAGACTATGAGAAACCTCAAGGCCTCCGAGGACATCCCACTACTGGGAGCCTCACTGGACTCACAGGGGCATTCGGACACAAGCTGAGCAGCTACATCCATGAATGCATGCACACAGATGACAACAGAGATAGAAGGTTGAGCCGGACAGGCCTATAGGCCGTAGTCTCAACTCTTACTTTGGTTTCCAGGTGTCACTCCTCAGAGGCTTTGGTTCGAAGAACAGGGTATGGGCCTTTCTGAGGCACGGAACAGAACTCCTCTCGTCTCCACATGGGAAGTTTCCTTGTTGGAGCCGTGTCAAACACCTCATGTTGGAGAATCCTGCAGAGTCCCTGAGCCACCTCCACATTCCAAGGTCTCCCAGGCCACCAAGCCACAGTAGGACTCATCTTCAGGAGAGTCCATTTCAACTCTCCCCTCTGGGTAGCTCACCCAGGAGCCCGCAGTTTGAGCCTGCCTTGTCCTGACTAAAGAGTGGGAATATGAGGTGGCGTTCCCAGGCATCCATGCTTAGACACCTGCTCTCGAGTCTTTCCATATGGGGCCTCTTGGAACCATCCAATAGGACTCGACAGTCGTGCAGAAGTTAACCTTCAGTTTTGGAGCAGTTCACAAATCCCATCGTAGGCAAAACTTTCTGGCCTCATGAAGCCCACACACCCTTCAGGAAGAGGCCATGCTGGACAAAAACTCTAGCCTGAGGCACGTCTCATAGTTGACATGACCTCAGTGCAGGAGATCCCGATTCAACCTCTGCAGAGTGGGCATGCCGTGACCTCGGTCCCAAACCTCACGCTAGCTTGTGTTTTCAGACTTCCTTCCTCACACTCCTGGCAAACAAGCCCTCCGGACTAGGTACTCCGGAACAAAAACCCAGCCCAGTGTCTGCCCAACGGAAGAAAAACGTTTCCCTGTGGGGCTCTCCAGAAAACCCAGATGAGGATCAACCTGCTCAGGCCTCGACGGTACCCGAACTGGATAGGCTGCTCTGGGCACTCCTGCTCTGCCTGACGCAGCCTGAAGCCAGTCGTCCAGACAGACAAGGAGACAGCTGGCCGCACACTCAGCACTTCGGACACGCCATGGTCTTATGCCGTCACCTCATCCTAACCTTGGTTTTCAGATATCTGAACCTAGACATTATATCAATTCTCCACACAGCTGGGTATAGCAAGCACAAAACAGAACTCCTCCTTCCCCATGGCTGTCAAGCTTGCTCTTGGCATGGAGTCACACCTTCAGGGTGGGAGAAACCTTCATGGCCCCTGATGCCACGCCCAAACTTGAGTGCTGCTTGGGCACAAATTCACACTGTGATCCTCAGCATGAGCCCCATGTCAAAGAAAGGCCTGTCAGGGCCTGGACCAAGAGCCCACATATGGGGCTTGCCAAGCCCCTATGCACCCAATCCTCACCATGGTTTGAATTTTCCAGTCGCCCCGCCCGTACCTGGAGCTCTGCTCTGGAATCCCTTTCTTGGAGAGACCCATGAGCCAGACAACACGACTCCACCCTTCCCACAAAATGACCCCAAACTCTTGGGAGCTGGGACAAATCCCCAGAGAGGGATACTCGTCCACAGTACCTGAGGCCACCGCTCCAATCCACGGCTATCCCGGACACAACATCCAGAGACAAAAGCCTGAAGGAACGCCTCCCACTCGCCCTTGTTTCAGAGGCCCAGGAGCTCCCTCTCGGGCTGTACATCCGGCCTGCCATACCCTAGGCGCCACTCCTAAGCTGAGTTTGTGTATTCAGACTTCTGTGCCCACAGCCTGGACCCACACACCTCCAGGCTAGGGCCTCTAGGGCCACAGCGAAAGATTGTGCCTGCCCTCTCCAAGGAAAGTGTGCCCAATCCATTGACCACAACACTACAGGTTAGGGAAAAGCTCCAAGGCCCCTGAGGCCATCAATAGTGTAGGCCCCCCTGGACTAAGAGGGGCTCTCTGACACCAGCGGAGCAACTATCTCCACTTAGACTCTCAGACAGTGTCCCCAGAGACAGAAGGTTGAAATGGACAGGCCCCCAGGCCCTAATCTGAACCTTAGCTTTGGTTTCCATGTTTCCGTTCTCAGAGGACTGTTTTCGTAGACCAGCACATGGGGCTTTTCTGAGGCACCAAACCAAACATCTCTCATCTCCACATGGGCAGCTTTCTTACTGGGATGTATCAAACACTTCAGGTAGGAGAGTTCCGCAGGGCCACTGAACAACCAGCACATTCCAAGGTCTCCATGGACCCAAACGCACATTATGACGCATCCTCAGGAGAGGCCATTTCAATTCAGCCCCCTGGGTCGCGTGTTCCAGAGGCAGCAGATCAAACATATCTTGTCACTAATAGCCAATGGGAATGCGAGGCATGCTGTACAGGGATCCATCCTTCGAACCCTGCTCTCCAGTCCTTCCATATGGTATGTCCTGGAGCCATGCAACAGGACTCGAATGTCCCGCAGAAGGAAACCTTGTGGTTTGGGGCAACCTCCAAACTCAGCGTGGGAAAACTTCCTTGGCCTCATGAGGCCCCCACTTCATGAAGGTTCCATCATGGACACATACTCCAGCCTCAGCCAACGTCTGATCCTCAGCCTGACTTCAGATGCAGGAGATTTTGATTCAGCCTCTGCAGAGTGGGCCTGCTCTGCCCTTGGTTCCAATCCTCACACTAGCTTGTGTTTTCAGACTTCCGTCCTCACACTCCTGGCCCACAAACCCTCCCTACTGGGAATTCTGGGGCCACAATGAAGCACTGTGCCTGCCTCCCAAGAGAAAAACATTGTCTATGGCGCTGCCCAGAAACCCCAAATGAGGATCAAACTGCTTGGCCCTCGGCAACACCCCAATTGCATAGGCTACCTTAAACAGTGATGCTCTGTCGCAAATAGCCTGAGCCCAGACCTTCCAACAGACACCGACACAGCTGGCTGCACACCCAGCACATTGGACCCGCCACTGCCTTAGGCCACCATCCATTCCCAACCTGGGTTTTCAGTCATCGGAACCTAGACCTTATCTCCAATCCCTGCACAGGGGGGAACCTGATGCACAAGTCAGAACCCCTCCTTCCCCCTGGCAAGAAACCTTGCTGCTGGCAGTGAGTCAAACCTTCAGTGTAGGAGAAAACGGCATGGCCCATGAGGCCACGCCCAAGCGTGAGGGCCGCCTTGGGCACAAACACACATTGTGACCCTCAGCGTGAGTACCTTATTCAAGTAACGCCTCTCAGTGACTGGACCAAGAGCCCGCATATGTGGCTTGCTATGCCCATAGGCACCCAGGACTAACTAGATGGTGTGTATTCCAGTTGAGGGAACCCACTGCTGTGCTCTAGAGTCCCTCTCCTGGGGGGTCCCCTGTGGCAGAAACAGTACTCTTCATTCCCACAGAATGAACACAAACACTTGGGAGCTTGGACAATCCCCTGAGAGGAAGGCTCTTCCTCGGCCTCTGAGACAACCCCTACCCTGACCGGACACTGTAAACGCAACACCCAGAGACAAAATCCTGAGTGACTGCCTCCCACTTGCCCTACTTTGATTTCCAGAGGATCTCCCCTCACGGACTAGAGATCAGGCCTGCCATTACATTGGCCCCTAGCTGAGCCCAGTTTGCTTTTTCAGACATCTGTCCCCACAGCCCTGGCAAACAGAGCCTCTAGGCTGGGTCCTCTGGAGCCATACCACAGGACCGTGCCTGCTCTCTCCTGGGAAACTGTGTCCATTCCTTTGGCCACACACCTCCAGACTATGAGAAACCTCAAGGCCTCCGAGGACATCCCACTACTGGGAGCCTCACTGGACTCACAGGGGCATTCGGACACAAGCTGAGCAGCTACATCCATGAATGCATGCACACAGATGACAACAGAGATAGAAGGTTGAGCCGGACAGGCCTATAGGCCATAGTCTCAACTCTTACTTTGGTTTCCAGGTGTCACTCCTCAGAGGCTTTGGTTCGAAGAACAGGGTATGGGCCTTTCTGAGGCACGGAACAGAACTCCTCTCGTCTCCACATGGGAAGTTTCCTTGTTGGAGCCGTGTCAAACACCTCATGTTGGAGAATCCTGCAGAGTCCCTGAGCCACCTCCACATTCCAAGGTCTCCCAGGCCACCAAGCCACAGTAGGACTCATCTTCAGGAGAGTCCATTTCAACTCTCCCCTCTGGGTAGCTCACCCAGGAGCCCGCAGTTTGAGCCTGCCTTGTCCTGACTAAAGAGTGGGAATATGAGGTGGCGTTCCCAGGCATCCATGCTTAGACACCTGCTCTCGAGTCTTTCCATATGGGGCCTCTTGGAACCATCCAATAGGACTCGACTGTCGTGCAGAAGTTAACCTTCAGTTTTGGAGCAGTTCACAAATCCCATCGTAGGCAAAACTTTCTGGCCTCATGAAGCCCTCACACCCTTCAGGAAGAGGCCATGCTGGACAAGAACTCTAGCCTGAGGCACGTCTCATAGTTGACATGACCTCAGTGCAGGAGATCCCGATTCAGCCTCTGCAGAGTGGGCATGCCGTGACCTCGGTTCCAAACCTCACGCTAGCTTGTGTTTTCAGACTTCCTTCCTCACACTCCTGGCAAACAAGCCCTGCGGACTAGGAACTCCAGAACCAAAACCCAGCCCAGTGTCTGCCCAACGGAAGAAAAACGTTTCCTTGTGGGGCTCTCCAGAAAAACCCAGATGAGGATCAACCTGCTCGGGCCTCGACGGTACCCGAACTGGATAGGCTGCTCTGGGCACTCATGCTCTGCCTGACACAGCCTGAAGCCAGACGTCCAGACAGACAAGGAGACAGCTGGCCGCACACCCAGCACTTCGGACCCGCCATGGTCTTATGCCGTCACCTCATCCTAACCTTGGTTTTCAGATATCTGAACCTAGACATTATATCAATTCTCCACACAGCTGGGTATAGCAAGCACAAAACAGAACTCCTCCTTCCCCATGGCTGTCAAGCTTGCTCTTGGCATGGAGTCACACCTTCAGGGTGGGAGAAACCTTCATGGCCCCTGATGCCACGCCCAAACTTGAGTGCTGCTTGGGCACAAATTCACACTGTGATCCTCAGCATGAGCCCCATGTCAAAGAAAGGCCTGTCAGGGCCTGGACCAAGAGCCCACATATGGGGCTTGCCAAGCCCCTATGCACCCAATCCTCACCACGGTTTGAATTTTCCAGTCGCCCCGCCCGTACCTGGAGCTCTGCTCTGGAATCCCTTTCTTGAAGAGACCCATGAGCCAGACAACACGACTCCACCCTTCCCACAAAATGACCCCAAACTCTTGGGAGCTGGGACAAATCCCCAGAGAGTGATACTTGTCCACAGTACCTGAGGCCACCGCTCCAATCCACGGCTATCCCGGACACAACATCCAGAGACAAAAGCCTGAAGGAACGCCTCCCACTCGCCCTTGTTTCAGAGGCCCAGGAGCTCCCTCTCGGGCTGTACATCCGGCCTGCCATACCCTAGGCGCCACTCCTAAGCTGAGTTTGTGTATTCAGACTTCTGTGCCCACAGCCTGGACCCACACACCTCCAGGCTAGGGCCTCTAGGGCCACAGCGAAAGATTGTGCCTGCCCTCTCCAAGGAAAGTGTGCCCAATCCATTGACCACAACATTACAGGTTAGGGAAAAGCTCCAAGGCCCCTGAGGCCATCAATAGTGTAGGCCCCCCTGGACTAAGAGGGGCTCTCTGACACCAGCGGAGCAACTATCTCCACTTAGACTCTCAGACAGTGTCCCCAGAGACAGAAGGTTGAAATGGACAGGCCCCCAGGCCCTAATCTGAACCTTAGCTTTGGTTTCCATGTTTCCGTTCTCAGAGGACTGTTTTCGTAGACCAGCACATGGGGCTTTTCTGAGGCACCAAACCAAACATCTCTCATCTCCACATGGGCAGCTTTCTTACTGGGATGTATCAAACACTTCAGGTAGGAGAGTTCCGCAGGGCCACTGAACAACCAGCACATTCCAAGGTCTCCATGGACCCAAACGCACATTATGACGCATCCTCAGGAGAGGCCATTTCAACTAGGCCCCCTGGGTCGCGTGTTCCAGAGGCAGCAGATCAAACATATCTTGTCGCTAATAGCCAATGGGAATGCGAGGCATGCTGTACAGGGATCCATCTTTCGAACCCTGCTCTCCAGTCCTTCCATATGGTATGTCCTGGAGCCATGCAACAGGACTCGAATGTCCCGCAGAAGGAAACCTTGTGGTTTGGGGCAACCTCCAAACTCAGCGTGGGAAAACTTCCTTGGCCTCATGAGGCCCCCACTTCATGAAGGTGCCATCATGGACACATACTCCAGCCTCAGCCAACGTCTGATCCTCAGCCTGACTTCAGATGCAGGAGATTTTGATTCAGCCTCTGCAGAGTGGGCCTGCTCTGCCCTTGGTTCCAATCCTCACACTAGCTTGTGTTTTCAGACTTCCGTCCTCACACTCCTGGCCCACAAACCCTCCCTACTGGGAATTCTGGGGCCACAATGAAGCACTGTGCCTGCCTCCCAAGAGAAAAACATTGTCTATGGCGCTGCCCAGAAACCCCAAATGAGGATCAAACTGCTTGGCCCTCGGCAACACCCCAATTGCATAGGCTACCTTAAACAGTGATGCTCTGTCGCAAATAGCCTGAGCCCAGACCTTCCAACAGACACCGACACAGCTGGCTGCACACCCAGCACATTGGACCCGCCACTGCCTTAGGCCACCATCCATTCCCAACCTGGGTTTTCAGTCATCGGAACCTAGACCTTATCTCCAATCCCTGCACAGGGGGGAACCTGATGCACAAGTCAGAACCCCTCCTTCCCCCTGGCAAGAAACCTTGCTGCTGGCAGTGAGTCAAACCTTCAGTGTAGGAGAAAATGGCATGGCCCATGAGGCCACGCCCAAGCGTGAGGGCCGCCTTGGGCACAAACACACATTGTGACCCTCAGCGTGAGTACCTTATTCAAGTAACGCCTCTCAGTGACTGGACCAAGAGCCCGCATATGTGGCTTGCCATGCCCATAGGCACCCAGGACTAACTAGATGGTGTGTATTCCAGTTGAGGGAACCCACTGCTGTGCTCTAGAGTCCCTCTCCTGGGGGGTCCCCTGTGGCAGAAAACAGTACTCTTCATTCCCACAGAATGAACACAAACACTTGGGAGCTTGGACAATCCCCTGAGAGGAAGGCTCTTCCTCGGCCTCTGAGACAACCCCTACCCTGACCGGACACTGTAAACGCAACACCCAGAGACAAAATCCTGAGTGACTGCCTCCCACTTGCCCTACTTTGATTTCCAGAGGATCTCCCCTCACGGACTAGAGATCAGGCCTGCCATTACATTGGCCCCTAGCTGAGCCAAGTTTGCTTTTTCAGACATCTGTCCCCACAGCCCTGACAAACAGAGCCTCTAGGCTGGGTCCTCTGGAGCCATACCACAGGACCGTGCCTGCTCTCTCCTGGGAAACTGTGTCCATTCCTTTGGCCACACACCTCCAGACTATGAGAAACCTCAAGGCCTCCGAGGACATCCCACTACTGGGAGCCTCACTGGACTCACAGGGGCATTCGGACACAAGCTGAGCAGCTACATCCATGAATGCATGCACACAGATGACAGCAGAGATAGAAGGTTGAGCCGGACAGGCCTTTAGGCCGTAGTCTCAACTCTTACTTTGGTTTCCAGGTGTCACTCCTCAAAGGCTTTGGTTCGAAGAACAGGGTATGGGGCTTTCCTGAGGCACGGAACAGAACTCCTCTCCTCTCCACATGGGAAGTTTCCTTGTTGGGGCCGTGTCAAACACCTCATGTTGGAGAATCCTGCAGAGTCCCTGAGCCACCTCCACATTCCAAGGTCTCCCAGGCCACCAAGCCACAGTAGGACTCATCTTCAGGAGAGTCCATTTCAACTCTCCCCTCTGGGTAGCTCACCCAGGAGCCCGCAGTTTGAGCCTGCCTTGTCCTGACTAAAGAGTGGGAATATGAGGTGGCGTTCCCTGGCATCCATGCTTAGACACCTGCTCTCGAGTCTTTCCATATGGGGCCTCTTGGAACCATCCAATAGGACTCGACTGTCATGCAGAAGGTAACCTTCAGTTTTGGAGCAGTTCACAAATCCCATCGTAGGCAAAACTTTCTGGCCTCATGAAGCCCACACACCCTTCAGGAAGAGGCCATGCTGGACAAGAACTCTAGCCTGAGGCACGTCTCATAGTTGACATGACCTCAGTGCAGGAGATCCCGATTCAGCCTCTGCAGAGTGGGCATGCCGTGACCTCGGTTCCAAACCTCACACTAGCTTGTGTTTTCAGACTTCCTTCCTCACACTCCTGGCAAACAAGCCCTGCGGACTAGGAACTCCAGAACCAAAACCCAGCCCAGTGTCTGCCCAACGGAAGAAAAACGTTTCCTTGTGGGGCTCTCCAGAAAAACCCAGATGAGGATCAACCTGCTCGGGCCTCGACGGTACCCGAACTGGATAGGCTGCTCTGGGCACTCATGCTCTGCCTGACACAGCCTGAAGCCAGACGTCCAGACAGACAAGGAGACAGCTGGCCGCACACCCAGCACTTCGGACACGCCATGGTCTTATGCCGTCACCTCATCCTAACCTTGGTTTTCAGATATCTGAACCTAGACATTATATCAATTCTCCACACAGCTGGGTATAGCAAGCACAAAACAGAACTCCTCCTTCCCCATGGCTGTCAAGCTTGCTCTTGGCATGGAGTCACACCTTCAGGGTGGGAGAAACCTTCATGGCCCCTGATGCCACGCCCAAACTTGAGTGCTGCTTGGGCACAAATTCACACTGTGATCCTCAGCATGAGCCCCATGTCAAAGAAAGGCCTGTCAGGGCCTGGACCAAGAGCCCACATATGGGGCTTGCCAAGCCCCTATGCACCCAATCCTCACCACGGTTTGAATTTTCCAGTCGCCCCGCCCGTACCTGGAGCTCTGCTCTGGAATCCCTTTCTTGAAGAGACCCATGAGCCAGACAACACGACTCCACCCTTCCCACAAAATGACCCCAAACTCTTGGGAGCTGGGACAAATCCCCAGAGAGTGATACTTGTCCACAGTACCTGAGGCCACCGCTCCAATCCACGGCTATCCCGGACACAACATCCAGAGACAAAAGCCTGAAGGAACGCCTCCCACTCGCCCTTGTTTCAGAGGCCCAGGAGCTCCCTCTCGGGCTGTACATCCGGCCTGCCATACCCTAGGCGCCACTCCTAAGCTGAGTTTGTGTATTCAGACTTCTGTGCCCACAGCCTGGACCCACACACCTCCAGGCTAGGGCCTCTAGGGCCACAGCGAAAGATTGTGCCTGCCCTCTCCAAGGAAAGTGTGCCCAATCCATTGACCACAACACTACAGGTTAGGGAAAAGCTCCAAGGCCCCTGAGGCCATCAATAGTGTAGGCCCCCCTGGACTAAGAGGGGCTCTCTGACACCAGCGGAGCAACTATCTCCACTTAGACTCTCAGACAGTGTCCCCAGAGACAGAAGGTTGAAATGGACAGGCCCCCAGGCCCTAATCTGAACCTTAGCTTTGGTTTCCATGTTTCCGTTCTCAGAGGACTGTTTTCGTAGACCAGCACATGGGGCTTTTCTGAGGCACCAAACCAAACATCTCTCATCTCCACATGGGCAGCTTTCTTACTGGGATGTATCAAACACTTCAGGTAGGAGAGTTCCGCAGGGCCACTGAACAACCAGCACATTCCAAGGTCTCCATGGACCCAAACGCACATTATGACGCATCCTCAGGAGAGGCCATTTCAACTCAGCCCCCTGGGTCGCGTGTTCCAGAGGCAGCAGATCAAAAATATCTTGTCGCTAATAGCCAATGGGAATGCGAGGCATGCTGTACAGGGATCCATCCTTCGAACCCTGCTCTCCAGTCCTTCCATATGGTATGTCCTGGAGCCATGCAACAGGACTCGAATGTCCCGCAGAAGGAAACCTTGTGGTTTGGGGCAACCTCCAAACTCAGCGTGGGAAAACTTCCTTGGCCTCATGAGGCCCCCACTTCATGAAGGTTCCATCATGGACACATACTCCAGCCTCAGCCAACGTCTGATCCTCAGCCTGACTTCAGATGCAGGAGATTTTGATTCAGCCTCTGCAGAGTGGGCCTGCTCTGCCCTTGGTTCCAATCCTCACACTAGCTTGTGTTTTCAGACTTCCGTCCTCACACTCCTGGCCCACAAACCCTCCCTACTGGGAATTCTGGGGCCACAATGAAGCACTGTGCCTGCCTCCCAAGAGAAAAACATTGTCTATGGCGCTGCCCAGAAACCCCAAATGAGGATCAAACTGCTTGGCCCTCGGCAACACCCCAATTGCATAGGCTACCTTAAACAGTGATGCTCTGTCGCAAATAGCCTGAGCCCAGACGTTCCAACAGACACCAACACAGCTGGCTGCACACCCAGCACATTGGACCCGCCACTGCCTTAGGCCACCATCCATTCCCAACCTGGGTTTTCAGTCATCGGAACCTAGACCTTATCTCCAATCCCTGCACAGGGGGGAACCTGATGCACAAGTCAGAACCCCTCCTTCCCCCTGGCAAGAATCCTTGCTGCTGGCAGTGAGTCAAACCTTCAGTGTAGGAGAAAACGGCATGGCCCATGAGGCCACGCCCAAGCGTGAGGGCCGCCTTGGGCACAAACACACATTGTGACCCTCAGCGTGAGTACCTTATTCAAGTAACGCCTCTCAGTGACTGGACCAAGAGCCCGCAAATGTGGCTTGCCATGCCCATAGGCACCCAGGACTAACTAGATGGTGTGTATTCCAGTTGAGGGAACCCACTGCTGTGCTCTAGAGTCCCCCTCCTGGGGGGTCCCCTGTGGCAGAAAACAGTACTCTTCATTCCCACAGAATGAACACAAACACTTGGGAGCTTGGACAATCCCCTGAGAGGAAGGCTCTTCCTCGGCCTCTGAGACAACCCCTACCCTGACCGGACACTGTAAACGCAACACCCAGAGACAAAATCCTGAGTGACTGCCTCCCACTTGCCCTACTTTGATTTCCAGAGGATCTCCCCTCACGGACTAGAGATCAGGCCTGCCATTACATTGGCCCCTAGCTGAGCCAAGTTTGCTTTTTGAGACATCTGTCCCCACAGCCCTGGCAAACAGAGCCTCTAGGCTGGGTCCTCTGGAGCCATACCACAGGACCGTGCCTGCTCTCTCCTGGGAAACTGTGTCCATTCCTTTGGCCACACACCTCCAGAATATGAGAAACCTCAAGGCCTCCGAGGACATCCCACTACTGGGAGCCTCACTGGACTCACAGGGGCATTCGGACACAAGCTGAGCAGCTACATCCATGAATGCATGCACACAGATGACAGCAGAGATAGAAGGTTGAGCCGGACAGGCCTTTAGGCCGTAGTCTCAACTCTTACTTTGGTTTCCAGGTGTCACTCCTCAAAGGCTTTGGTTCGAAGAACAGGGTATGGGGCTTTCCTGAGGCACGGAACAGAACTCCTCTCCTCTCCACATGGGAAGTTTCCTTGTTGGGGCCGTGTCAAACACCTCATGTTGGAGAATCCTGCAGAGTCCCTGAGCCACCTCCACATTCCAAGGTCTCCCAGGCCACCAAGCCACAGTAGGACTCATCTTCAGGAGAGTCCATTTCAACTCTCCCCTCTGGGTAGCTCACCCAGGAGCCCGCAGTTTGAGCCTGCCTTGTCCTGACTAAAGAGTGGGAATATGAGGTGGCGTTCCCTGGCATCCATGCTTAGACACCTGCTCTCGAGTCTTTCCATATGGGGCCTCTTGGAACCATCCAATAGGACTCGACTGTCATGCAGAAGGTAACCTTCAGTTTTGGAGCAGTTCACAAATCCCATCGTAGGCAAAACTTTCTGGCCTCATGAAGCCCACACACCCTTCAGGAAGAGGCCATGCTGGACAAGAACTCTAGCCTGAGGCACGTCTCATAGTTGACATGACCTCAGTGCAGGAGATCCCGATTCAGCCTCTGCAGAGTGGGCATGCCGTGACCTCGGTCCCAAACCTCACGCTAGCTTGTGTTTTCAGACTTCCTTCCTCACACTCCTGGCAAACAAGCCCTGCGGACTAGGAACTCCAGAACCAAAACCCAGCCCAGTGTCTGCCCAACGGAAGAAAAACGTTTCCTTGTGGGGCTCTCCAGAAAACCCAGATGAGGATCAACCTGCTCGGGCCTCGACGGTACCCGAACTGGATAGGCTGCTCTGGGCACTCATGCTCTGCCTGACACAGCCTGAAGCCAGACGTCCAGACAGACAAGGAGACAGCTGGCCGCACACCCAGCACTTCGGACACGCCATGGTCTTATGCCGTCACCTCATCCTAACCTTGGTTTTCAGATATCTGAACCTAGACATTATATCAATTCTCCACACAGCTGGGTATAGCAAGCACAAAACAGAACTCCTCCTTCCCCATGGCTGTCAAGCTTGCTCTTGGCATGGAGTCACACCTTCAGGGTGGGAGAAACCTTCATGGCCCCTGATGCCACGCCCAAACTTGAGTGCTGCTTGGGCACAAAATCACACTGTGATCCTCAGCATGAGCCCCATGTCAAAGAAAGGCCTGTCAGTGCCTGGACCAAGAGCCCACATATGGGGCTTGCCAAGCCCCTATGCACCCAATCCTCACCACGGTTTGCATTTTCCAGTCGCCCCGCCCGTACCTGGAGCTCTGCTCTGGAATCCCTTTCTTGGAGAGTCCCATGAGCCAGACAACACGACTCCACCCTTCCCACAAAATGACCCCAAACCCTTGGGAGCTGGGACAAATCCCCAGAGAGGGATACTCGTCCACAGTACCTGAGGCCACCGCTCCAATCCACGGCTATCCCGGACACAACATCCAGAGACAAAAGCCTGAAGGAACGCCTCCCACTCGCCCTTTTTTCAGAGGCCCAGGAGCTCCCTCTCGGGCTGTACATCCGACCTGCCATACCCTAGGCGCCACTCATAAGCTGAGTTTGTGTATTCAGACTTCTGTGCCCACAGCCTGGACCCACACAACATCCAGGCTAGGGCCTCTGGACCAAACACCGAAAGATTGTGCCTGCCCACTCCAAGGAAAGTGTGCCCAATCCATTGACCACAACCCTACAGGTTAGGGAAAAGCTCCAAGGTCCCTGAGGCCATCAATAGTATAGGCCACCCTGGACTAAGAGGGGCTCTCTGACACCAGCGGAGCAACTATCTCCACTTAGACTGTCAGACAGTGTCCCCAGAGACAGAAGGTTGAAATGGACAGGCCCCCAGGCCCTAATCTGAACCTTAGCTTTGGTTTCCATGTTTCCGTTCTCAGAGGACTGTTTTCGTAGACCAGCACATGGGGCTTTTCTGAGGCACCAAACCAAACCTCTCTCATCTCCACATGGGCAGCTTTCTTACTGGGATGTATCAAACACTTCAGGTAGGAGAGTTCCGCAGGGCCACTGAACAACCAGCACATTCCTAGGTCTCCATGGACCCAAACGCACATTATGACGCATCCTCAGGAGAGGCCATTTCAACTCAGCCCCCTGGGTCGCGTGTTCCAGAGGCAGCAGATCAAACATATCTTGTCGCTAATAGCCAAAAGGAATGCGAGGCATGCTGTACAGTGATCCATCCTTCGAACCCTGCTCTCCAGTCCTTCCATATGGTATGTCCTGGAGCCATGCAACAGGACTCGAATGTCCCGCAGAAGGAAACCTTGTGGTTTGGGGCAACCTCCAAACTCAGCGTGGGAAAACTTCCTTGGCCTCATGAGGCCCCCACTTCATGAAGGTGCCATCATGGACACATACTCCAGCCTCAGCCAACGTCTGATCCTCAGCCTGACTTCAGATGCAGGAGATTTTGATTCAGCCTCTGCAGAGTGGGCCTGCTCTGCCCTTGGCTCCAATCCTCACACTAGCTTGTGTTTTCAGACTTCCGTCCTCACACTCCTGGCCCACAATCCCTCCCTACTGGGAATTCTGGGGCCACAATGAAGCACTGTGCCTGCCTCCCAAGAGAAAAACATTGTCTATGGCGCTGCCCAGAAACCCCAAATGAGGATCAAACTGCTTGGCCCTCGGCAACACCCCAATTGCATAGGCTACCTTAAACAGTGATGCTCTGTCGCAAATAGCCTGAGCCCAGACCTTCCAACAGACACCAACACAGCTGGCTGCACACCCAGCACATTGGACCCGCCACTGCCTTAGGCCACCATCCATTCCCAACCTGGGTTTTCAGTCATCGGAACCTAGACCTTATCTCCAATCCCTGCTCAGGGGGGAAACCTGAGGCCCAAGTCAGAACCCCTCCTTCCCCCTGGCAAGAAACCTTGCTGCTGGCAGTGAGTCAAACCTTCAGTGTAGGAGAAAACGGCATGGCCCATGAGGCCACGCCCAAGCGTGAGGGCCGCCTTGGGCACAAACACACATTGTGACCCTCAGCGTGAGTACCTTACTCAAGTAACGCCTCTCAGTGACTGGACCAAGAGCCTTCATATGTGGCTTGCCATGCCCATAGGCACCCAGGACTAACTAGATGGTGTGTATTCCAGTTGAGGGAACCCACTGCTGTGCTCTAGAGTCCCTCTCCTGGGGGGTCCCCTGTGGCAGAAAACAGTACTCTTCATTCCCACAGAATGAACACAAACACTTGGGAGCTTGGACAATCCCCTGAGAGGAAGGCTCTTCCTCGGCCTCTGAGACAACCCCTACCCTGACCGGACACTGTAAACGCAACACCCAGAGACAAAATCCTGAGTGACTGCCTCCCACTTGCCCTACTTTGATTTCCAGAGGATCTCCCCTCACGGACTAGAGATCAGGCCTGCCATTACATTGGCCCCTAGCTGAGCCAAGTTTGCTTTTTCAGACATCTGTCCCCACAGCCCTGGCAAACAGAGCCTCTAGGCTGGGTCCCCTGGAGCCATACCACAGGACCGTGCCTGCTCTCTCCTGGGAAACTGTGTCCATTCCTTTGGCCACACACCTCCAGAATATGAGAAACCTCAAGGCCTCCGAGGACATCCCACTACTGGGAGCCTCACTGGACTCACAGGGGCATTCGGACACAAGCTGAGCAGCTACCTCCACGAAGGCATAAACACAGATATCAACAGAGATAGAAGGTTGAGCAGGACAGGCCCTTAGGCCCTAAACCCAACTCTTGCTTTGGTTTCCAGGTGTCACTCCTCAGAGGCTTTGGTTCGAAGAACAGGGTATGGGGCTTTCCTGAGGCACGGAACAGAACTCCTCTCGTCTCCACATGGGAAGTTTCCTTGTTGGAGCCCTGTCAAACACCTCATGTTGGAGAATCCTGCAGAGTCCCTGAGCCACCTCCACATTCCAAGGTCTCCCAGGCCACCAAGCCACAGTAGGACTCATCTTCAGGAGAGTCCATTCCAACTTTCCCCTCTGGGTAGCTCACCCAACAGCCCGCAGATTGAGATTGCCTTCTCCTGACTGAAGAGCGGGAATATGAGGTGGCGTTCCCAGGCATCCATGCTTAGACACCTGCTCTGGAGTCTTTCCGTATGGGGCCTCTTGGAACCATCCAATAGGACTCGACTGTCGTGCAGAAGGAAAAACCTTGAGGTTTGGAGCAGTTCACAAATCCCATCGTAGGCAAACCTCCCTGGCCTCATGTAGCCCCAACACCCTTCAGGAAGAGGCCATGCTGGACAAAAACTCTAGCCTGAGGCACGTCTCATGGTTGACATGACCTCAGGGCAGGAGATCTTGATTCAGCCTCTGCAGAGTGGGCCTGCCGTGCCCTCGGTCCCAACCTCATGGTAGCTTGTGTTTTGAGACTTCCTTCCTCACACTCCTGGCAAACAAGCCCTCCGGACTAGGAACTCCAGAACCACAGCCCAGCCCAGTGTCTGCCCAACGGAAGAAAAACGTTTCCCTGTGGGGCTCTCCAGAAAACACAGATGAGGATCAACCTGCTCGAGCCTCGATGGTACCCGATCTGGATAGGCTGCTCAGGGCACTCATGCTCTGTCTGACACAGCCTGAAGCCAGACGTCCAAACAGACAAGGAGAGAGCTGGCTGCACACCCAGCACTTCGGACACGCCATGGCCTTATGCCGTCACCTCTTCCTAACCTTGGTTTTCAGATATCTGAACCTAGACATTATATCAATTCTCCACACAGCTGGGTATCGCAAGCACAAAACAGAACTCCTCCTTCCCCATGGCTGTAAAGCTTGCTCTTGGCATGGAGTCACAACTTAAGGGTGGGAGAATCCTTCATGGCCCCTGATGCCACGCCCTAACTTGAGTGCTGCTTGGGCACAAATTCACACTGTGACCCTCAGCATGAGCCCCATGTCAAAGAAAGGCCTGTGAGGGCCTAAACAAGAGCCCCCATATGGGTCTTGCCAAGCCCCTATGACCCAATCCTCACCAGGGTTTGAGTTTTCCAGTCGCCCCACCTGTACCTGGGGCTCTGCCCTTGAATCCCTTTCTTGGAGAGACCCATGAGCCAGACAACACGACTCCACCCTTCCCACAAAATGATCCCAAACTCTTGGGAACTGGGACAAATCCCAGAGAGGGATACCCCTCCACAGATCCTAAGGCCCCCCTCCAATCCACGGCTATCCCGGACACAACATCCAGAGACAAAAGCTGAAGGAATGCCTCCCACTCGCCCTTGTTTCAGAGGCCCCGGAGCACCCTCTCGGGCTATACATCAGGCCTGCCATACCCTAGGCGCCACTCTTAAGCTGAGTTTGTGTTTTCAGACTTCTGTGCCCACAGCCTGGACACACACAACCCCCAGGCGAGGCCCTCTGGAGCCACAGTGAATAATTGTGCCTGCCCTCTCCAAGGAAAGTGTGCCCAATCCATGACCACAACCCTACAGGTTAGGGAAAAGCTCCAAGCCCCTGAGGCCATCAATAGTGGAGGCCACCCTGGACTAAGAGGGGCTCTCTGACACCAGCGGATCAACTATGTCCACATAGACTCTCAGACAGTGTCCCCAGAGACAGAAGGTTGAAATGGACAGGCCCCAGGCCCTAATCTGAACCTTTCTATGGTTTCCATGTGTCCGTCCTCAGAGGACTGTTTTCGTAGACCAGCACACGGGGCTTTTCTGACGCACCAAACCAAACCTCTCTCGTCTCCACATGGGGAGCTTTCTTACTGGGGATGTATCAAACCCTTCAGGTAGGAGAGTTCCGCAGGGCCACTGAACAACCAGCACATTCCAAGGTCTCCATGGACCCAAACGCACATTATGACGCATCCTCAGGAGAGGCTTTTTCAACACAGCCCCCTGGGTAGCGTGCCCCAGAGGCAGCAGATCAAACATATTTTGTCGCTTATGGCCAAGGGGAATGCGAGGCATGCTGTACAGTGATCCATCCTTCGAACCCTGCTCTCCAGTCCTTCCGTATGGTATGTCCTGGAGCCATGCAACAGGACTCGAATGTCCCGCAGAAGGAAATCTTGTGGTTTGGGGCAACCTCCAAACTCAGCGTGGGAAAACTTCCTTGGCCTCATGAGGCCCCCGCTTCATGAAGGTGCCATCATGGACACATACTCCAGCCTCAGCCAACGTCTGATCCTCAGCCTGACTTCAGATGCAGGAGATTTTATTCAGCCTCTGCAGAGTGGGCCTGCTCTGCCCTTGGCTCCAATCCTCACACTAGCTTGTGTTTTCAGACTTCCGTCCTCACACTCCTGGCCCACAAACCCTCCCTACTGGGAATTCTGGGGCCACACTGAAGCACTCTTCCTGCCTCCCAGGAGAAAAACATTGTCTATGGTGCTGCACAGAAACCCCAAATGAGGATCAAACTGCTTGGCCCTCGGCAACACCCCAATTGCATAGGCTACCTTAAACACTGATGCTCTTTCTCAAAAGCCTGAGCCCAGACCTTCCAACAGACACCGACACAGCTGGCTGCACACCCAGCACATTGGACCCGCCACTGCCTTAGGCCACCATGCATTCCCAACCTGGGTTTTCAGTCATCGGAACCTAGACCTTATCTCCAATCCCTGCACAGGGGGGAACCTGATGCATAAGTCAAAACCCCTCCTTCCCCATGGGAAGAAACCTTGCTGCTGGCAGTGAATCAAACCTTCAGTGTAGGAGAAAACGGCAAACCTGGCGGGCCTCATGAAGCCCCCATATCTTTCAAGGAGAGGCCATCATGGTCAAAAACTCTAGCTTGAAGCACGTCTCATAGTAGACATGACCGCAATGCAGGAGATCTTGATTCAGCCTCTGCAGAGTGGCCTGCCGTGCCCTCGGTCCCAAACCTCACGCTAGCTTGTGTTTTCAGACTTCCTTCCTCACACTCCTGGCAAACAATCCCTCCAGAGTAGGAATTGCAGAACCACAAGCCTGCCCAGTTACTGCCCACCGGTAGAAAACGTTTCCTTGTGGGGCTTTCCATAAAACCCAGATGAGGATCAACCTGCTCTTGCCTCGACGGCACTCAGATTTGATAGGCTGCTCTGGGCACTAATGCTCTGCCTTTCACAGCCTGATGCCAGACGTCCAGATAGGCAAGGAGACAGCTGGCCACACACCTAGCACTTCTGACACGCCATGGTCTTATGCCGTTATATCTTCCTAACCTTGGTTTTCCGATATCTAAACCCAGATATTATATCAATTCCCCACACAGTTTAGCATCTGAAGCACAAATCAGAACTCCTTCTTCCCCATGGCTGTAAGGCTTGCTCTTGGCATGGAGTCACACCTTCAGGGTGGGAGAAACCTTCATTTCCCCTGAAACCACGCCCAAACTTGAGTGCTGCCTTGGGCACAAATTCACTCTGTGACCCTCAGCATGAGCCCAATATCAAAGAAAGGCCTGTCAGGGCCTTGACCAAGAGCCCTCATATGGGGCGTGCCAAGCCCCTATACACCCAATCCTCACCAGTGTTTGAGTTTTCCAGTCTCCCCCCTGTTCCTGGGGCTCTGCTCTGGAATCACTTTCTTGGAGAGACACATGAGCCAGACAACAGGACTCCACCCTTCCCACAAAATGACCCAAAACTCCTGTTAGCTGGGACAAATCCCCAGAGAGGTTACTCGTCCACAGTCACTGAGGCCACCCCCTACAATCCACGGCTATCCTGGACGCATCCAGAGACAAAAGCCTGAAGGAATCTCGCCCTTGATTCACAAGCCAAGGAGCTCACTCTTTATCTGTACATCCGGCCTGCCATACCCTCGGCGCCACTCATAAGCTGAGTTTTTGTTTTCAGACTTATGTGCCCACAGCCTGGACCCACACACCCTCCAGGCTAGGGCATCTGGAGCCACAGTGAAAGATTGTGCCTGCCATCTCCAAGGAAAGTGTGCCCAATCCATTGACCACAACCCTACAGGTTAGGGAAAAGTTCCAAGGCCCCTGAGGCCATCCTGATAGTGTAGGCTGCCCTGGACTAAAAGGTGCACTCTGACACCAGCTGAGCCATTATCACCACTTAGACTTTCAGACAGTGTCCCCAGAGACAGAAGATTGAAATGGACAGGCCCTTGGGCTTTAATATGAACCTTAGCTTTAGTTTTCATGTGTCTGTCCTCAGAGGACTGGTTTCTTATACCAGCATATTAGGTTTTTCTGAAGCTCCAAACCAAACCTCTCTCGTCTCCACATGGAGTGCTTTCTTACTGGATCTGTATCAAACCCTTCTGGTCGGAGAATTCCGCAGGGCCACAGTACAACCATCACATTCCAAGGTCTCCATGGACAGAAACCCACATTATGACGCATCCTCAGGAGAGGCCATTTCAACTCAGCCCACTGGTTAGCTTGCCCCAGAGCCAGCAGAACAAACATATCTTGTCGTTAATGGCCAAAGGGAATGCGAGGCATGTTGTTCAGGGATCCATCCTTTGAACCCTCCTCTTCAGTCCTTCCGTATGGTATGTACTGGAGCCATTCAACAGGACTCGACTGTCTCGCAGAAGGAAACCTTGTGGTTTGTGGCAACCTCCAAACTCAGCGTGGGAAAACTTCGTTGGCCTCATGAGGCACCTGCTTCATGAAGGTGCCATCAAGGGCACAATCCAACCTCAGCCAATGTCTGATCCTCACCCTGACTTCAGATGCATGAGATATCCTTTCAGCCTTTGCAGAGTGGGCCTGCTCCCCACCTCACCCTATGTTTTGTTTTCAGACTCTACCCTAGCACTCCTGGCCCAAACCCTCATGATTGGGAATTCTGGTTCCAGAACGAAGCACTCTGCCTGCCCCCCAAAGAAAAACATTGTCTATGGCATTGCTCAGAAACCCCAAATGAAAATCAACCTGCTCAGCCCTCGGCAACACCCCAATTGCATAGGCTACCCTAAACACTATGCTCTGTCTTACATAGCCTGAGCCCAGACCTTGTGAGAGACATTGAGACAGTTGGCTTCACACCCAGCACATCGAACCTGCCATGGGTTAGGCCATTTCATCCCTTCCCATTAACCTGGGTGTCTTCCTGGAGGTATATTCTGAGGCTGTGTCAGACTATGCATTTTTTCTGGAGCTTCCTATGGAATTGGGGTGGTATTAGGGGCCTTGCAATTTTCTCTTAATCTAGTGGGTTGGGAAAATGAGACAGGCTGACATTCCTTGGGAGAGCTGGCCCAGTGCTGTTGTGTGTTCCTGGAGGCCCCATCCTGGAGGGCATATGGGTCAACACTCTGGGTCCAAAGTCTTCAGACACAAACTCGGGTAAGAGTTAAGCTCGAGGTGATGGCAGACCCAATCTGTAGACCCTGAGCGAAGCATCTCCAGATATGAAATTCGGACGGCTGTGAGGCAGGAGCACAGTCTTTTCTGTCTGACTTGTTTGTCTATGATGGCCACGAAATGGAGGGGTGGCCTCATGGGTCCATGTGAGATTCTACCTCTCTGGGAATTCTGCTCGGCACCCAAGAGTTTGGTGTATTTCTGGGGGATGGGAGGAGCGCAGTTTTATGAGTCAGGGATCCCGTCCAAACAGCCATTCCAGAGATGGGTCCTGGGTTCTGGAGCCTGGATCACCGCAACAAGGCTTAGGATTTGGGCCTAGGGTCCTGCTCTATGTTTTCCTGGTACAGCTCCCGAGTGTTCTTGTTGGAAATGGGTCTCATTCTGAGGGTCACAATGCCTGTTTTTGCCCAGATGCCCATGCTGAGTGGGTGTGACCTCATGGGCTATGCACTTGGCTCCCACTCTGAGGGTTGGACTGCCATCTCAACATTCAGTTTTCCTGCCATGGGGAAGGAGGTGTACTTTTTTATGCTTCAGGTTCCCCCATGGGCAGGAATTTGAGCTAAGTTCTGGGACAGGGGCCTGAATACCCAGTTCACTTTGAGATGAGGTCCTCGGGCCAAGGCAGGACCCACCTGCAGAAAATGAGGCCTGCTTTCTGGGTGGCTGTCAGGAGCTCGGGCTCGAGCTGTGTCAGACAGAACATTCGTGGAGAGTTCGGCCTATGATATTGGGGTGCTTTTGAGAGTTGTGCAACTGGATCCTCATGGGGGATTTTTGCACAGACCCTTTTTTCACTTCTTCTATCTGGTGAGCAGGCAGATGGCTGCATTACGGCTCCAGAATATCCAAGTTGGAGGGTTTGCAGGCGAGGAGTGTGAGGACAGAAGTATGAAAACATAAGCTACGGTTACGCTCAGTGCCGAGCACATGTCTATTCCAATGTACAGCAGTTGTTTCGAGATCTTCAGCACCAGGGCGAGGGGAAGATGTCTGCTCACGCTGGAGTTTGTATCCATGATGGCCAACAAATGGTGGGGAGGCCTCAAGAATTCTTGGAGGTTTTTCCAAGCTGGAGCTTGTGAGCTGCTCCAAACATCAAGGTGTCCTACTAAGGGACAGCAGAAGTCTTCTTACAGGGCTCCAGGGTCCCCCATATGGAAGATTCGATAGCAATGCTCTCTGAATGGAGGCCTGGGAAGCCAATCTCTTGTTACCATTGCAGCTGAGGAACAGGGTAAGCTTGAACCAATGACACTGATTCCAAGTTCCAAGTGATTTGCGTTGATGGAAGTTCTCAGTCTAACAGGTCCCAATGCTGCTTGGTGTCCAGGGAGACCTTAGAATGTGGTGGCGGCTCTCTGACCATTGAGGATTCTCTATCCTTAGGATTAGACCCAGTACCCAGGAGCCAGGTTTCCTTCTTGGGACAGGAGGTGTGCTCTTGTATGGCTCACGGACCACAGGTTGGACCATATGCTTGAATTTCCAGAACAGACCTCTAGGGAGAGAGACCTCAAAACATAAGCTAGGGTTCTGATGAGGTTTTAGGGCCATGGAAGTTTCAATCTTCGGACTAAGTGCCATTGGCCTGCATGTCATCCTGGAGGTAGGTGCTGAGGCTGTGTCAGGCTGTGCACTTTTTCCAGAGTGGCCTATGATATTGGGGTGCAGTCAGGGGCCTTGCAGTTTTCTCCTAATCTGGACATTTTGGGAAACTGAGATGGGCAGGGTTTCCTCAGGAGAGCAGGGCCAGTGATGTCATGTGTTTCTGAGGCCCCATCCTGGAGGTCATGTGTGTCAGGACTTTGGGACCAAAGACTTTAGACACAACCTCGGATAAGAGATAGGAGTGAGGTGATGGCAGTCCGAATCTGAAGACCCTGAGGGAAGCTCCTCGGGATTTGAAATTCAGGTGGCTGGGAGGGAGGAGCACAGGCTTTTCTGTCTGGATTTTGTGTCTAGGATGGCCACTAAATGGAGGGGTGACCTCATGTGTCCATGGGATATTCTTCCACTCTGGTGATTCTGCTTGGCACCCAAGAGTTTGATTTCTTTCTGGGGAAGAGGAAAAGACTGTATTCCATCTCTGGGATCCTGTCCAAACAGGGATTCCAGAGATGGTTTCTGGGTCCAGACACTGGGAAAACTTAACCAAAGCTTCGATTTGGGTTCCTGGTCCAGATCCCAAGGGGGATCTTTGGAAAGGGGTCTCATTCTGAGGGTCACAATGCCTGTTTGTGCCCAGCTGCCCATCCTGTGTAGGCGTGGTCTCATGGACCATGCACCTGGTTCCCACTCAGGGTTGTACAGCCATCTCAACATTCAGTTTTCTGGCCATGGGGAAGGAGGAGCACTCTTTTGTGCTTCCGAGTCCCCTATGGGCAGGAATTTGAGCTAAGTCTGGGACAGGTACCTGAATATCCAGGTTGCTTCAAGATGATGGCCTCGGGCCAAGGTTGGACCCACCTGGAGGATATGGGGCCCACTATCTGGGTGGCTGACAGGAGGTCGGGGATCAGGCGATGTCAGACAGACAATTTATGCAGAGGTCGGTCTATTATATTGGGGTGCCATTGAGGGCCGTGCAGGAGGATCCTCATGTGGGTTTCTGCGAAGACCCATAGGGCACTTCTTCTTTCTGGTGGGCAGGCAGAAAGCTGCACTGTGGCTTCAGAATTCCCAATATGGAGGGCTTGTAGGCGAGGAGTGTGAAGACAGAAGTCTGAAAACACAAGCCAGGGATAAGCTCAGTGCCGACCACAGGACCATTCCATTGTGCAGTGGTTGTTTTGAGATTTCCAGCACCTGAGTATGGGCGAGGGTCAGATGTCTGCTCACGCTGGGTTTGCATCCATGATGGTCAACGAATTGTGGGGTGGCCTCAAGAATTCTTGGAGATTTTCCCAAGCAGGACCTTGTGAGCTGCTCCAAACAGCAAGGTGTCCTACTGTGGGACAGGGGAAGTCCGCTTACAAGGCTCCAGGGTCCCCCATATAGAAAGATTCGACAGCAGAGGTCTCTGAATGGGGGCCTGGGAAGTCTTCCTTGCATGACCATTGCAGCTGAGGAACTTTGCAGGCTTGATCTGCTGGTTTTTGTTCAAATTTCCAAGTGATCTAAGTTGACGGATGTTCTCAGTCTAATGAGTCACAATGCTGCTTGGTGTCCAGGGAGACCTTAGAATGTGGTGGTGAGGGTGCCTGGGTGGCTCACTGGGCTAAGCCGCTGCCTTCGGCTCAGGTCATGATCTCAGGGTCCTGGGATTGAGTCCCGCATCGGGCTCTCTGCTCAGCAGGGAGCCTGCTTCTTCCTCTCTCTCTCTCTGCCTTCCTCTATGCCTACTTGTGATCTCTCTCTGTCAAATAAATAATTAAAATCTATATAAAAAAAAAGAATGTGGTTGTGGGTCTGTGGCCATGCAGGATTCTCCTACCTGAGGGTTAGACCCAGTTCCCAGGAGCCAGGTTCCCTTCTCGGGACAGGAGGGGTTCTCTTGTATGGCTCAGGGACCACATGTCGGATCATATGTTGGATTTCAAGACCAGGCCTCTGGGCACAGAGGCCTGAATATCTAGGCTAGGGTTCTTATGAGGTTGTAGGGGCATGTCATCCTCAACCTTCGGACTTAGGGACTTTGACCTGTGAGTCTTCCTGGAGGTAGATGCTCAGGCTGTGTCAGACTGTGCATTTTTTCCAGAGTGGCCTATAAAATTGGGGTGGGCTCAGGGGCCTTGCAGGCTTTTCCTAATCTGGAGGGTTTGTGCAACTGAGACGGCAGAATTTCATCCAGAGATCAGGCCCAGTGATGTAGTGTGGTTCTGTCAGCCCCATCCTGCAGGGAATGTGGTTAAGGGCTCTGGGACCAAAGTCTTCAGACACAAAATTGTGTATCAATTAGGAGGGAGGTGATGGCAGCCCCGATCTGCAGACGCTGAGGGCAGCTCCTCAGGATTTGAAATTCGTGTGGCTGGGAGGCAAGAGCAAAGGCTTTTCTGTCTGGATTGTGTCTAGGATGGCCTTGGAATGGTGGTGTGTCCTCATGTGTCCATGGAATATTCTACCTCTCTGGGGATTCTGCCCAGCACCCAAGAGTTTGGTGTCTCACTGAGAAGGAGAGAGCATGGTTTACTGTTTCACGGTTCCCGTCAACACAGGGATTCCAGAGATGGGTTATAGGTCCCTGTGCCTGGATAACCCTACAAAGGCTTAGTATTTGGGCCTAGAGGCTTGACTGCCTGGCTCTGTGGGGCTTTGGTTCAGCTCCCATGGGGACTTGTTGGAAATGGGTCTCAGGGTAAGGGTCACAATGCCTGTTTGTGCCCAGATGCCCATCCTGAGTGGGCATTGGCTCTTGTTCCATGCACCTGGATCCCAATATGAGGGTTGGGCCAACATATCAACATTTAATTTTCCTTCTATGAGGAAGAAGGAGTACTCTTTTGTGCTTCAGATTCCCCCATGCACAGTAATTTGAGCTATGTTCTGGGACTGGTACGTGAATAACCAGGTTGGTTTGAGATGAAGGACTCAGGTCAAGGCAGGTCACACCTGCCAGATATGGGTCCCGCTATCTAGGTGGCTACCAGGAGGTCGGGGCTCGAGCTGTGTCAGACAGAGCATTAGTTCACAAGGTGGCCTATGATATTGTGGTGCTATAGAGGGCTGTGCTGGTGGAACCTTATATGGAGTTTCACGCAGACCCATAGGGCACCTCTTTTTTCTGGTGGGCAGGCAGAAGGCTGCATTGTGGCTCCCAAATTCCCAATATGGGGGACTTGAAGGCGAGGAGTGTGAGAACAGAAGGCAGAAAACACAATCTATGCTTAATCTCAGTGCCGAGAACATGGCCGTTCCAATGTGCAGTGGTTTTTTTCGAGATCTCCAGCATCTGAGTACAGGCGAGGGTCAGATGTCTGCTCATGATAGAGTTTGTATCTATCGTGGCCAACAAATGAAATATCCAGCACCTGAGTAAAGGTGGATTTCAGATGTTTACGCACACTGGAGTTTGTGTCTCTGATGACCGAATGGAGGAGTGGCATCAAGAGGGTGATGCATGTGAGATGCTCCAAACAGCAAGGTTGTTTTTTCTACTGGACAGTTAGAGTCTGGTATGTTTTCTGCAGGGCCCCCCATGTGAAAAGTATGGGTAGCAGAGCCCTTCCACATGGATGCCTGGAAAGCACACCTCCATTGACCAATGCAGCTGAGGAACATGCAGGTTCTTTACGGTGCTTCTGGGGCGAAGCACCAAGGTCTTGAGTTGACATGGAATCTCTTGAAGATGGGTTACAATGCTGGTTTTTTTTTACCAGGTAGATCTTAGAATGTGTTGGTGGCTAAGGTGCCTGCAGGATTCTCCTACCCTGAGGGTTTAACACAGGTCGAAGAGCACGGTTACCTTCTGGGGACAGGAGATGTAGTGTTTTGTGGCTCAGGGACCACATGCCGTATCATAAGTTCCTATTCAAGAACAGGCCTCTGAAGACAGATGCGCGACAACCTAATCTAGGGTTCCAATGAGTCCCAGGGGCATGAGAGGTTCAATCTTCAGACTTAGGACAGTTGACTTGGGTGTCTGCCAGGATGTAGGTGATCAGGGCGTTTCAGACTGTGCACTTATGTCCAGAGTAACCTCCAATATTGGGGTGGCCACAGGGGCCTTGAATGTTTCAACCAACTCTGGAGGGTTTGGTTAACTGACATGCACAATTTCCATGGGGATGGCAAGCACAGTCCTGTGGTGTGGCTCCAGAGACTCCACCCTGGAGGGCATGTGAGCCATGGTTCTGGGAGGAAAGTCTGCAAACACAAACTTGGGTTAGGTTTAGTGGCTAGGTTATCACAGGGCAATGTGTAGACCTGGAAGGCTACTCGTCAGGAACAGTAACTGGAATGACCCGAAGGCGGAAGTACAGGCTTTTATATCTGGATTGTGTGTCTAGGGTGACGTCAGAATGTAGCTGTGGCCTCATGGGTCCATGGGAGATTTTTCCTCTAAGGATACAGGCGGCTCCCAATATTTTGATGACTTTTTGGTATGGGAAGACTGCTATTTTCGATCTTAGGTGTGCCCCAAAACAGAGATTCCAGAGATGGGCTCTGGGTCTAGGCGCCTGGAAAATCCCACCAAGGGTTGGGATTTGGGCTTATGGGCAGACCAGGCCTGCAATGCAGGATCTTGGTGGTGCAACTGAGAGGGCTTGTTTGGAAACATGCTCAGGCTGAGCATTACAATGCCTGTTTGTGCTCAGGGTGGCCCTCAGGAGTGGGCGTGGTCCCATTGTCCATTTTCTGGCTCCCACACTGAGGGATGGACACACATTCCAATGTCCAGGTTTCCAGCCATGGGGAAGGAGGAAATATCTATTGTGCTTCATGTTCCCCCATAGGCAGGGATTACAGCAAAGGTCTGGGGACAGATGCCTGAATACCAAGGATGCATAGAGATGACAGATTTGGGCCATGGCCGTTCTCACATGCTGGATATGGGCCCCGCTCTCTGGGTGGCTGACACGAGGTCTGGGCTCAGGCTGTGTCAGACACAGCACTAGTGGCCAGAGAAGTCTATATATTGGGGTTCTCTCCAGGGCCGAGTAAATTGATCCTCATGTAGGGTTTCTGGCCAGACTCACGAAGCACTTCTTTCTGTGGGGCAGGCAGAATGCTGCCTTATGGATCCAGAATTCCCTATCAAGAGGGTTTGGGGACAAATAGGGTGAGAATGCAATTGTAAACACCAGCTATGCTTAAATTGAGTGCCAAGCGGAAGTCAGTTTCAATGTGCAGCAGCTTATACGAGATATCCAGCACCTGAGTAAGGGCAGATGTCAGATATTTGCTCACACTGGAGTTTGTGTCTAGGATGACGACTAATGGAGGGGTGGCTTCAGGAGGCAATGGAGGATTACCCACGCTTAAGATTGTGAGATGCTCCAAACAACAAGGTTTCCTTCTAATGGACAGGAGGAGTCTGTTTTTTTTTCCCTCCAGGGTCCCTCAAGTGGAAGTTTGCGTAGCAGAGCCCTCCCGCATGGATGACTGGAAAGCACATGTCCAATGACCATTGCAGCTGAGGAACATGACAGGTTCGTTTTGGTGGTTCTGGTGCCACGTACCAAGGCCTTGAGTTGACTTGGAATCTCTTACAGATGTGTCCCAAAACTGGTTTGTTACAAGGGAGGTCTTAGAATGTATTGGTCACTATGGGCCACGCTGAGGGTTTGGCACAGGTCGATGTGCACAGTTTCCATCTTGGGAGAGGAGATGTTCTGTTTTGTGGCTCAGGGTACATATGTTGTATCCTGACTTGGTATTCAAGAACAGGCCTCTGAGGATTGATGCTGGCAACCTAATCTAGAGATCCAATGATGTCCTTGGTGCCCATCAGGTTCAATTTTCTTACTAAGGACCATTGATATGGTTGTCTGACTGGATGTAGGTGATCAGGGTGTTTCAGACTGTGCATTTGCATCCAGAGCCACTTCCACTATTGGGGTGGGCTCAGGGGCCTTGCAGGTTTCTCCTAACTTGGAGGCTTTGGGGAACTGTGATGGGCACAGTTTCCTTGGGGATGGCAGGCCCAGTCCTGTGGTAAGGCTTCAGAGACCACCTCCTTGAGGATATGAGAGCCATGGTTTTGGGAGGGAAGTCTGCAAACACAAATTTGGGTCAGGGATAGTGGCAAGGTGATCGCAGGTCCAATGCATAGACCTAGAATTCATCACGTCAGGAACTGTAATTAGGGTGACTGAAAGCTGGTAGCACAGGCATTTCTATCTGGATTGTGTGTCCAGGATGGGCTCTGAATGTAGACGTGGTCTCATGGTTCAATGGGAGACTTTTCCTCTCTAAGGATCCTGGTGGATCTCCATAGATTGGTGGTTTTTTAGAGAAGAAAAGAGTGCTCTTTTCCATCTTAGGGGTGCTCCAAAACAGGGAAGAATGCTGTTTTCCAACTTAGGCTTATGCCAAAACAGGGATTCCAGAGACGGGCTCTGGGTCTGGGTGCCCGGATATCCCACCAAGTGTTAGGATTTGGGCCTAGGGGCATTCCAGGCCTGCAATGCAGGATCCTAATGGTGTAACAGAGAGGGCTTGTTTGAAAGCATGCTCAGGCTGAGGGTCATCATGCCTCTTTGTGCCCAGGGGGGCCCTCAGGAGAGGGCGTAGTCTCATTGGCCATATAGCTGGATCCCACTTTGAGGGTTGGACACCCATTGCAACAGCCAGGCTTCCTGCAATGGAAAGAGGAGTTCTCTATTGTGCTTCAGGTTCCCCCATTGGCAGGGTTACAGGAAAGGTCTGTGGAAAGTTGCCTTAATACCAAGGATGTGTACAGATGACAGGCTAAGAATTCCCAGGTAACAAAACAGCATTGTTACCCATATTCATGACATTCCATGTAAAAATAAGCCCTTAGTACTTCGCCCCAGAGCCACCAGAATGAACTTGCCATGTTCCTAAGCTGCAATGGTCAGTGGAGGTGTGGTTTCCAGGCAACCATACGGGGGTGCTCTGCTACACAAACTTTGCAATTGGCTGGGACCCTTGAGACAAAAAAAACAGAATGCCCCTGTCCGGTAGAAGGAAACCTTCTGTTTGGAGCATCTCACAAGCCCCAGCGTGGGAAATCCTCCATTTCCTCTTGAAGCCACCACTCCATTTGTCAGTCATCATAGACACAAACTCCAGCATGAGCAAACATCTGACATCTGCCCTTACTCAGGTGCTGGATTTCAATTCGATCGCTGCACACTGGAACTGCCTTTAGTTTGACTGAATTAAGCCATAGCTTGGGTTTACAATTCCATCCTCAGCCTACTGGTCCACAAGCCCTATTGTGAGGGAATTCTGGAGCTACAACACAATATTCTGCCTTCCCCATAGAAAGAAAAAGGGCCTGAAGAGTCTGCCCAGAAACTCCATATGATGGTCAATCTTCTCGGTGCTAGACGGAACCCTGATTCATAGGCTGCCCTGGGCACTAGTGCTGTGTCTGACATAGCCGGAGCCAGGACCTAGTGTCAGCCACTGAGAGATCAGGGCCCATATACAGCATGTGAGACCAGCTATGGCCCAAGTCTGTCTTCTCTTCTATTCTTGGTATTCAGGCATCTGTACCCACACCTTTGCTGAAATCCTTGCCATTGGGGGAACCTGAAGCACAATAGAGAACTCCTCCTTCCCCATGGAAGGTATTCTGACAGTTGGGATAGTTGCTCAACCCTCAAAGTGGAAGGCAGCTCCATGGCCAAGGAGACCATGTGCACTCATGATGGCTTACCCGGGCACAAGCAGGCATTGTGACCTCAGCCTGAGCATGCTTTCAACCAAACGCTCTCAATTGCATCTCTGGGATCCCGAATTGCAGGCCTAGTACACACCTAGGCCCAAATCCTAACCCTGGTGGGATTTTACAGGGGCCCAGACACAGAGCCCATCTCTGGAATCCCTATTTTGGGGGACCCTTAAGATGGAAAACAGCACTCTTCCCTTCCCCGAGATAGTCACCAAACTCTTGGTAGCCACCAGGATCCTTGAGTGGAAAAATCTGCCATAGACCCATGAGAACACACCTGCATTCCGAGGCCATCCTGGACATACAATCCAGATACATATCATGTGCTATCACCTTTGAGTCATCGGATTTACAGTTCCTGACGAGCTGCCTTCCAGGTCTATGCATTGGGCCTGCAATCACCTTGCCATTAACCTAAACTGAGTTTGTGTTTGCAGACTTCCTTCCTAAAACCATGGCTCACATGACCTCCAGGTTCTGGCATCTGAAGCCACACCACAAGACTGTGCATGAGATCCTCAAGGAAACTGTGCCCATCACTTTTGCCCGATACCTTTAGATTAGGAGAAACCTGCAAGGCCCCTGAGCGCAGCCAAATAATGGAGGCCGCTCTGGGCACAAATGCACAGTCTGAGACACCCTGATCCCCTCCATACAGGCAGACACCCAAGTCAATGCTCCTGAGTCAGAAGATTGAACCTGACATGCCCCGAGGACTTCATTGGCACACTAGATTAGGTTTACAGGTATCTGTCATCAGAGGCCTGCTCTGGAATATCAACTTATGATAAAATATATAGTCCCTGAGCCACAGAACAGAATATATCCTCCCCAAAAAGGAAGCCATGCTCCTGGAATTGTGTCATACCCTATAGGGTATTTGGATCCTGAATGGCCCCTTAGCAACCAGCACATTCTGATATTCCTGGTAACAAACCATCATTGTGCCCCATCTTCATGAGACTCCATGTCAACTTAAGGTCTCGATATATTGCCCCAGAGCCACCAGAATGCACCTGCCATGTTCCTCAGGTGCAATGGTCAATTGAGGGGTGATTTCCAAACATCCCTGTGGGGTTCTCTGCTACAAAACTTTCCACATGGAGAAACCAGAGAAAACAAACCAGACTTCTCCTGTCCGGTAGAAAGAAACTTTGCTATTTGGAGCATCTCACAAGCCCCAGCATGGGAAATCCTCCATTGCCTCTTGACGCCACCCTTCCATTTGTGGGTAATCCAGACACAAACTCCAGTGTGAGCAAACATCTGACATCCACCCTTACTCAGGTGCTGGATATTCGAAACGGCAGCTGCACACTGGAACTGCCTTTTGCTTTTCACTGAACTTAACCATAGCTTTGTATTACTATTCTATCCTCACCACACTGGTCCACAATATCTCTTGATAGGGAATTCTGGAGCCACAACGCAGTATTCTGCCTTCCACATAGAAAGAAGAAGGACCTGTTGAGTCTGCCCAGAAACCTCACATGAGGATCAATCTACTCAGACCACGAGGCAACCCTGATTAATAGATTTCCCTGACCACTAGTGCTGTGTCTGACAGAGTCTAAGCCCCGACCTCGTGTCAGCCACCCAGAGGTGAGGGCCCATATTTAGCATGAGAGATCGGCCATGGCCCTGGGCCATCATCTGTACCCATCCTTGGTATCCAGTCATCTGTCCCCCAAACTTTGCTGGAATTCCTGCCAATGGCGAACCTGAAACACAATAGAGAACACCTCCTTCCCCATGGCAGGAATATTGGTTGTCCAACCCTCAGCGTGGGAGCCAGCTGCATGGCCAAGGAGACCATGCCCACTCCTGAGGGCCGACATGGGCACAGGCAGGCATGGTGATCCTCAGCCTGAGCATGTTTTCCAACAAACACTCTCAGTTGCTCCTCCAGTACCAGCATTGCAGGTCTGGTATGCCCCTAGGCCCAAATCCTAACCCTTGGTGTGATTTTCCAGGTGCCCAGACCCAGAGTCCGTCTCAGAATCCCTGTTTGGGGCACCATTAAGATGGAAAACAGCACTCTTCCCTTCCCTGAGAAAGGCACCAAACTATTGGGAGCCGCCAGGATCCTTAGAGAGAAAAAATCTCCCATGGACCCATGAAAACAAACCTGCATTCCGAGGCCATCCTGTCCACACAATCCAGAGAGAAAAGTCTTTGCTACCGTCTTCGAGTCATCCTATTTACATTTCCTGACGAGCTGCCCTCCATGTCTATGCATTGGGCCTGTGATCATCTCGACACTAACCCTAACCCCAGTTTGTGTTTGCCGACTTCTCTCCCAAAACCATGGCTTACATGCCCACCAAGATGTGGTCCCTCAAGCCACATCACAGGAAAGTTCCTGCCATCCCCAAGAAAACTGTGCCCATCAGGTTGTCCAAACCCTCCAGATTAGGAGAAACCTGCCAGGCCCCTGAACCCACCCCAATATTGGAGGTTGCTCTGGATGCAAACGTGCAGTCTGAAACACCCTGAGCACCTCCATCGAGGCAGAAAGCCAAGTCAATGGTTCTGAGTCAGATGATTGAGCCTGACATGCCCCTAGGACTTCACTGGAACCCTAGATTGGGTCTTCAGACATCTGTTCTCAGAGTCCTGTTCTGGAATACCAAGTTATGATACAACATGTGGTCCCTGATTCCCACAACAGAACATCTCCTGTCTCCAGAAGGAAAATGTGCTCTTGGATCTATGTCCAACTTTCAGGGTAGATGGATCCTGCATGACCCATTAGCCCCAGCACCTTCTATGGTCTCCCTGGTAACAAACCAGCATTGTGACCCAACTTCCTGAGACTTGATGCCAACTCAAGGTGTTGGTACTTTGCCCAAGAGCCATGAAACGAATCTGCCATGTTCCTCAGGTACAAAGGCCAATGGACGTGTGCTTTCTAGGCATCCAAGAGGTAGTTCTCTGCTACACAAAAATTCCACATAGGGAACCCTAGAGCAAACAAATAAGACTGCTCCTGTCAGGTTGAAGGAAACCTTGGTTGTTTGGAGCATCTCACAAGCCCCAGCCTGGGAAGTCCTCCACATTCTCTTGATGCCAACCCTCCATTTGTTAGTCATCATAGACACAAATTCCAGCATGAGCAAACATCTGACATCTGCTCTTACTCAGGTGCTGGATATTCGAATCAGTCACGCACACTGGAAATACCTTTCACTTGACACTGTATTCTTGCATAGTTTGGTTTTACAATTCCATCCTCACCCTACTGGACTGCAAGTCCTCTTGAGAGGGAATTAGGGAGACAAAACGCAACATTCTGCCTTCCCCATAGAAAGAAGAAGGGCCTGGTGAGTCTGCCCAGAAACTCCCCATGAAGATCAATCTACTTGGCCCTCGAGGGAACCCCGATTTATACTTTGCGCTGGCCACTAGCGCTGTGTCTGAGAGAGCCTGAGCCCCAACCTCGTGTCAGCCACCCAGAGTGTGAGGCCCTTATCCAGCATGTGGGACTGGCCATGGCCCAGTCATCTCTACACATCCTTGGTATTCCGGCAACTATCCCAGACCTTTGCTGGAATCCCTACCAGTGGGGGAACCTGAAGCACAATTGAGAACTCCTCCTTCCCCATGGCAGGAAGCCTGGCTGTTGCTATGGGTGCCCAACCCTCAGAATTAGAACCAGGTGCATGGCCAATGAGACAACGCCCAATCATAAGGGCCGCCTGAGCCAAAGCAGGCATTGTGTCCCTCAACCTTAGCATGCATTCAAACAAATGCTCTCAGTTGTTTCTGCAGGGTCCCGCATCGCAGGCCTGGTATGCCCTTAGGACCAAATCCTAACACTTTGTGGGATTTTCCATGCCAACATAACCAGAGCCCGTCTCTGGAATCTCTGTTTTGAAGCACCCCTATGATGGAAAACAGCACTCTTCCCTCTGCTGAGAAAACTATTAGGAGCTGCCAGGATGCGTAGAGAGGAAAAATCTCCCAGGGCTCCATAAGACCACACCTTCATTCCGAGGCCATCCAGGACACACAATCCAGATACAAGAGACTGTGCTACCACCTTCGAATCACCTGGTTTACAGTTCCAGACGAGCTGCCCTACAGATCTACGCATTGGGCCTGTGATCACCTCGCCATTAACCCTACCCCAAGTTTGTGTTTGCAGACTTCTTTCCCAAAACCATGGCTCACATGCCCTCTATGATGGGTCTCTGTAGCCACACCACAGGAAAGATCCTGCTATCCCCAATGAAACTGTGTCCATCACAGTTGCCCAAACCCTCCAGATTAGGAGAGACCTGCAAGTCCCCTGAGCCCAGTCCAATATTGGAGGCCACTCTGGACACAAATGCACAGTGTGCAACACCCTGATCACCTCCATCCAGGAAGACACCCAAGTCAATGGTCCTGAGTCAGAAGATATGTCCCTGAACCCCACAATAGAATATCTCCTGTCCCCAGATGGAATTCGTGCTCTTCAACTTGTGTCAAGGGTCGGGGTATATGAATTATGCACAGCCCCTTAGCCCCCAGCACATTCTAAGATCTCTCTGGTAACAAACAAACAGCATTGTGATCCATCTTCATGAGATTCCATGTCACTTCAAGTCCTTGGTAATTCGCCCCAGAGCCACCAGAATGAACCTGCCATGTTCCTCACCTGATATGGTCAGTGGAGGTGTGCTTTCCAGGCATCCATGTGGGAGTGCTCTTCTACTTATTCTTTCCACATGTGGGACCCTGGAGCAAACAAACCAGACTGCCACTGACCAGTAGAAGGGAACCCTCTGTTTGGAGCATCTCAGAAGCACCAGCAGGAGAAATCCTTCATGGCCCTTGACACAACCCCTCCATTTGTCAGTCATCATAGACAAAAACTCCAGCATGAGAAAACATCTGAAATCTGCCGTTATTTAGATTCTGCATTTTCTTTTCCACTACTGCACACTGGAACTGCGTTTCACTTGACACTGAATTTAACAATAGCTTGGGTTTAGAATTCCATCCTCAGCCTCCTGGTCTGCAAGCCCTCTAGAGAGGGAATTTGGAGCCACAAGGCAACATTCTGCATTCCCACTAGAAAGAAATAGGGCCTGGTGAATCTTCCCAGAAACTCCACATGAGGATCAATCTACTTGGCACTCGATGGAACCTTGATTTATAGGCTGTCCTGGGCACTAGTACTAGTACTAGTACTAGTACTGTGTCTGACAGAGCCTGAGCCAAGACCTAGTTTCAGGCACCCAGAGATATGAGCCCATATCCAGCATGTGAGATTGGCCAGGGCCCAATTACATCATCTCTACCCATCCTTGGTATTCAGGCACCTGTCCCCAGACCTTTTATGTAATCCCTACCAATGGGGTAACCTAAAGCACAATAGAGAACTCCTCCTTCCCCATGGTAGGAATCCTGGTTGTTGATATGGGTGTCCAAACCTCAAAGTGGGAGCCAGCTGCATGGCCAAGGAGACAATGCCCACTCATGAGGGCTGCCCTGGGCACAAGTAGCCATTGTAACCCTCAGCTTGATCAAGCCTTCAAAAAAATGCTCTTAGTTGCACCTCCAGGATCCTGCATTGCAGGCCTGATATGCCCTTAAGCCCAAATCCTAACACATCGTGGGATGTTCCATGTGCACATACCCAGAGCCCGTCACTGGAATCCCTGTTTTGAGGCACCCCTAAGATGGAAAACAGCACTCTTCACTTCCCTGAGAAAGCCACCAAACTTATGGGATCCCCCAGGATCCTTGAGAAGAAGAATCTCCCATGGTCCCATGAGTCCACACCTGTATTCCGAGGCCAGCGTGGATATGCTATCCAGATACAAGAGACTGTGCTACTGGCTTCGAGTCACCTGATTTACAGTTCCTGACGTGCTGCCCTCCAGATCTTTGGATTGGGGCTGTGAACACCTCTCCATTAACCTTATCCCGAGTTTGTGTGTGCAGATCTCTCTCTAAAAACCATTGCTCACATGTCCTCCAGGATGGGGCCCCTAGAGTCACACCACAAGACTGTGCTTGCCATCCCCAAGGAAACTGGGCCCATCACAGTTGCCCAAACCCTCCTGATTAGGAGAAACCCGGAAGGCTCCTGAGCACATCCCAATATTGGAGGCTGCTCTGGATGCAAATGCACAGTCTGAAACACCCTGATCACCTCCATCCAGGCAGACACCCAAATCAATGGTCCTGAGTCAGATAATTGAACCTGACATGGCCCTAGGACCTCATTGGAAGAGGGATTAACTTTTCAGGCACCTGTCCTCAGAGGCCTCTTCTGGAATACCAACTTATGATACAAATTATGGCCCCTGAGCCCCAGGGTGGGAAATCCTCCATGGCCTCTTGACGCCACCTCTCCATTTGTTGGTCATCATAGACACAAACTCCAGCCTGAGCAAACATCTGACATCCGCCCATATTCAGGCGCTGATATTGGAATCAGCTGCTGCACACTGGAACTGCCTTTCGCTTTGCAATGAATTTAAGCCTAGCTTCAGACTACAATTTCATCCTCACCCTACTGGTCTGCCATATCTCTTGATAGGGAATTCTGGAGCCACAACGCAACATTCTGCCTTCTTCATAGATAGAAGGACCTGGTGAGTCTGCCCATAAACTGCACATGAAGATCAATATACTCAGCCCAGGAGGGAACCCCTATTTATAGTTTGCCCTAGCCACTAGTGCTGTGTCTGACAGAGCCTGAGCCCCTACCTCGTGTCAGCAACCCAGAGGGTGGGGCCCACATTAACCATGTGAGACCGGCCATGGCCCAGGGCTGTCATTACTACCCATCCTTGGTATTCAGGCATCTGTCCCCTAGATCTTATCTGGAATCCCTACCAATGGGGGGACCTGAAGCACAATAGAGAATTCATCCTTCGCCATGGCAGGAATCCTGGCTTTTGGATGGGTGTCCAACCCTAGGAATGGGAACTGGCTGCACGGCTGAGTAGACATCGCCCAATCCTGATGGCCTCCGGGGCACAAGCAGGCATTGGGACCCTCAGCTTGACCATACTTTCAAACAAACGCTCTCAGTTGCACCTCCAGGATCCCGCATTGCAGGCCTGGTATGGCCCTAGGCCTAAATATTAACCCTTGGTGGGATTTTCCAAGCACTTAGACCCAGAGCTCATCTCTGGAATGCTTGTTTTGGGGCACGCCTAAGCTGGAAAACAGTACTCATCCCTTCCCTGAGAAATCCAACAACCTATTGAGAACCGCCAGGATCCTTGAGAGGAGAAATCTCCCATGGACCCTTGAGACAACACCTGCAATAAAGGCCATTCTGGAAATTAAATCCAGATACAATTACCTGTGCTACCACCTTTGAGTTACGTGATTTACAGTTCCAGACTTGCTGCCCTCCTGGTCTATGGATTGGGACTATGATCACCTTGCCACTAACCCTAACCTAAGTTTGTGTTTGCAGACTTCTCTCTCAAAATCATGGCGCACATGTCCTCCAGGATGGGGTCTCTGGAGTCACACCACAGGACAGTTCCTGCAATCCCCAAGGAAACTGCCCATCACAGATGTCCAAAAACCCCATATAAGGAGAAACCTGCAAGGAACCTGAGCCAACCCTAGTATTGGATGCCACTCTGGACACAAATGCACAGTCTGAAACACCCTCATCACCTGCATCCAGTCAGACACCAGAGTCAATGATCCTGAGTCAGAAGATTGAATGACATTCCCCTAGGGCCTCATTCAAACCCTTTATTAGGTTTTCAGGCTTCTGTCCTCAGAGACCTGTTCTGGATTACCAATTTATGATACAACATATGGCCGCTGAGCCCCACAACAGAATATCTCCTGCCCCCAGAAGCAATCCTGGCTCTTGGGCCTGTGTCAAATCCTCAGGCTAGATGAATCCTGCATGGCCCATTAACCACCAGCACATTCTAAGATCTCCCTGGTAACAAACCAACATTTTGACCCATCTTCATGAGGTTCCATGTCCAATCCAGTCTTTATTTCTTCGCCTCAAAGCCACCAGATGCCATGTTCCTTCGCTGTCATGGTCAATGAAGGTGTGCTTTCCAGTCACCCATGTGGGAGATCTATGTTATCCGATCTTTCGACATGGGGAACCATGGAGGCAACAAATCAGACTGCCCCTGTCTGGTAGAAGGAAACCTTGCTGTTTGGAGCATCTCAAAAACACCAGATTGGGAAATCCTCCATAACCTCTTGACGCCACCCCTCCATTTTTGTGTCATCATAGACACAAACTCCAGCATGAGCAAATATCTGACATCCACCCTCACTCAAGTGCTGAATATTGGATTCAAACATTGCACACTGGAAATTCCTTTTGCTTGATACAGAATGTAACCATAGCTTAGGTTTACAATTCCATCCTCAGCCTCCTGGTCCACAAGCCCTATTGATAGTGAATTCTAGAGCCACAAAGCAGCATTCTGCCTTCCCCTTACAAACAAGAAGGGCCTGGTGAGTCTGCCCAGAAACCATACATGAGGATCAATCTGCTCGGCACTTGAGGGAACCCCAATTTATAGGCTGCCCTGGGCACTAGTGCTGTGTCTGACAGAGCCTGAGCCAAGACCTAGTGTCAGCCACCCAGTGATCGGGGCCAATATCCACGATTTGATACTGGCCATGTCCCATGTCCATCATCTTTACCCATCCTTGGTATTCAGGCCTCTGTCCCCAGACCTTTGCTGGAATCCCCGCTAATGGGGGAACCTGAAGCACTATAGAGAACTCCTCTTTCCCCATGGCAGGATTCTGGCTGTTGGGATGGTTTTCCAACCCTCAAAGTGGGAGCCAGCTGCATGGCCAATGTGACCACGCCCACTAATGAGGGCCACCTGGGCATAAGCAAGTATTGTGACCCTCAGCCTGAGAATGATTTCAAACAAGCCCTCTCAGTTGCACCTCCAGGATCCTGTATGCAGGCCTGGTAAGCCACTAGGCCCAAATCCTAACACTTGGTGGGATTTTCCAGGGGACCAAACCCAGAGTCCGTCTCTGGAATCCATATTTTGGGGCACCCCTAACATGAAAAACAGCACTCTTCCCTTCCCCGAAAAAGCCACCAACTATTGGGAGCCACCAGGATCCTTAGAGAGGAAAAATCTCCCATGGACCCATGAGGCCACAACTGCATTCTGAGGCCATCCTGCACACAATACAGAGAAAAAAGCCTGTGATTCTGCCTTTGAGTCACCCGATTAACAGTTCCTGAAGAGCTGCCATCCATGTCTATGCATTGGGCCTGTGATAACCTTGCCACTAACCCTAACCCAAGTTTGTGTTTTCAGACTTCCCTCCCAAAACCATGGCTCACATGCCCTCCAGTTTGTGATAACTGGAGCCACACCACGGGATTGTACCTGTCTTTCCAAAGGAAACTGTGATTGTCACTATTAAACAAACCCTCTAGATTAGGAGAAACCTGCAAGGCCCCTAAGCCCAGCCCAATATTGGAGGCCACTCTGGACGCAAATGCACAGTCTGACACACCATATCACCTACAACCAGGCTGATATCCAAGTCAATGGTCCTCAGACAGAAGATTGAACCTGACATGCTCCTAGGATTCACTGGAACACTAGAATAGGTTTTCAGGTATCTGTACTCAGAAGGCTGTTCTGAATATCAATGTATGATACAATATGGTCACTGAGCCACACAAAAGAACATCTCCTGTCCTTAGAAGAAAGCTGTGCTCTGGACCTGTGTCAAACACTCTGGGTAGATAAATCCTTCAAGGCCCCCTGACAACCAGCACATTCTATGATCTCCCTGACAACATACCAGCATTGTGACCCATCTTCATGAGACTCCATGACAACTCCAGCCCTTGGTACTTCGGCCCAGAGCCACCAGAATGAAACTGCCATGTTCCTCTGCTGCCATGGTCAATGTAGGTGTACTTTCCAGGCATCCAGCGGGAGTGCTCTGATACCAACTTTCCACATGGGGAACCCTGGAGGAAACAAACCAGACTCCCCTGTACGGTAAAAGGAATCTTTGCTGTATGGAGTATCTCAAGCCTGAGGGTGGGTAATCCTCCATGGCCTCTTGAGGCCACCCATCCATTTGTTGGTCATCATAGACACTAACTCCAGCGTGAGCAATCAACTGACATCTGCACTTACTCAAGTGTTGGATATTTGAATCAGCTGCTACACACTGGAATTGCCTTATGCTTGGCACTGAATTTAAAAGTAGCTTGGCGGGACGCCTGGGTGGCTCAGTTGGTTAAACAGCTGCCTTCGGCTCAGGTCATGATCCCAGCGTCCTGGGATCGAGTCCCACATCAGGCTCCTTGCTCCGCAGGGAGCCTGCTTCTCCGTCTGACTCTGCCTTCCACTCTGTCTGCCTGTGCTTGCTCTCGCTCGCTCTCTGACAAATAAATAAAATCTTGAAAAAAAAAAGTAGCTTGGGTTTGCAATTCCATCCTCACCCTGGTGTTCAGTAAGCTCTCTTGATAGGGAATTCTGACGCCACAACACAGCATTCTGCCTTCCCCATAGCAAGAAAAAACAGCCTGGAGAGACTGCCCAGAAACCCTACATGAGGATAAATCTACTCGACCCTCGAGTGAACCCCATTTATAGGTTTACCTGGCCACTAGCGCTGAGTCTGACAGAACCTCGTCTCTGACCTCGTGTCAGGACCCAGAGACTGGGCTCCAACTCCAGAATGTGAGACCAGCCATGTCCCAGGGCTGTCATCTCTACCCATTCTTGATTCAGGCATCTGTCCCCAGACATTTGCTGAAATCCCTGCCAATGGGGGAACCAGAAGCACAATAGGGAAATCCTCCTTCCCCATGGCAGGAATGATGGCTCTTGGGATGGGTTTCCAGACCTCAGAGTGGTAGCCAGCTGAATGGCCAATGATAACCCGCCCACTCATGAGGGCCGCCCTGGACACAAGCAGGCATTGTGACCCCCAACATGAGCATGCTTTCAAACAAACACTCTCAGTTGCATTCCAGAATCCAAATTTGCAGGCCTGATATGCCCCTAAGCACAAATCCTAACACCTGGTGGGATTTTTCAGGGGCCCAGAAACACAGCCTGTCTCTGGAATCCCTGTTTTGGGACACCCCTAAGATGGAAAATAGCACTCTCCCCTTCGCCAAGAAAGCCACCATAGTATAGGGAGCCGCTAGGATCCTTGAGAGGAAAAATCTCCCATGGATCCATGAGACCACACCTGTATTCCGAGGCCATCCTGGACACAAAAGCCAGATACACAAGCCTGTGCTACCACCTTCAAGGCAACTAATTTATAGTTCCAGACGAGCTGCCCTCCAGGTCTATGCATTGGGCCTGCGATCACCTCACCGCTAACCTTAACCCGAGTTTGTGCTTACAGACTTCTATCCCGAAACCATGGCTCATATTTCCTCCAGGATGGGGTCTCTGGAGCCACACCAAAGGACTGTGCCTGCCATCCCCAAGGAAAATGTGTCCGTCACATTTGCCTAACACTTCGAGATAAGGAGAAACCTGCAAGGCCCCTGAGCCCACCCCAATACTGGAGGCCCCTCTGGACACAAATGTGCAGTCTGAAATACGCTGATCACCTGAATCCAGGCAGATACCCAAGTCAGTGTTTCTCAGTCAGAAGATTGAACCTGACATGCTCCTATGACCTCATTGTAAACCCTGATTAGGTTTTCAGGCATCTGTAATCAGAGACCTGTTCTGGAGTACCAACTTAAGATACAACATATGGTCCCTGATCCCCACAACAGAACATCTCCTTTCTCTAGATGGAAGCCGTGCTCTTGGAACTGTGTCAAACCCTCAGGGTAGATGAATCCTACTTGGCCCGTAGCCACCAGCAGAATCTAAGATCTCACTGGTAACAAGCCAGCATTGTGAGCCATCTTCATGAGATTCCATGTCAACTACAGGCCTTGGTACTTCACCCCAGAGCCTTCACAAAGAACCTGTCATGTTCCTCAGCTGCAATGTTCAGTGGAAGTGTGCTTTCCAGGCATCCATGTGGGAGTGCTCTGCTACACAAACTTTCCACATGGGGGACTCTCGAGCAAACAAATCTGACTGCCCTGTCCTGTAGAAGGAAACCTGGCTGTTTGGAGCATCTCACAAGCTCAAGTGTGGGAAATCCTCTATGACCTCTTTTCAACTCCTCTCCATTTGTCGGTCATTATAGACACAAACTCCAGCTTGAGCAAACTTCTGACGTCTGCGCTTACTCAGGTGCTGGATATTCGAATCAGCCGCTGCACACTGGAAATGCCATTCGCTTGTCACTGAATTTATTCATAGCTTGGGTTTACAATTCCATCCTCACCCTACTGGTCTACAAGCCCTCATGATAGGGAATTCTGCAGCCACAACACAGCATTCTGCCTTCCCAATAGAAAGAAGAAGGGCCTGGTGAGTCTGCCCAGAAACTCCACATTATGATCAATCTACTTGTCCCTTGAGGGAACCCTGAATTATAGACAGTCGTGGCCCCTAGTGTTGTGTCTGACAGAGCCTAAGCCCCGACCTCGTGTCAGCCACCTAGAAGGCGGGGCCCATATCCCGCATGTTAGACTGGCCACGGAACAGAGCCGTCATCTTTACCCATCCTTGGTATTCAGGCATGTGTCCCCAGACCTTTCCTGGAATCCCTACCAATGAGGGAACCTGAATCACAATAGAGAAATCCTCATTCCCCATGGCAGGATTCCTGTAAGTTCGGAAGGGTGTCCAACAAATCCAGCATCCGGTCCTGATTAAAATGCTTCAAATTATAGGGATAGAGGGAACATTAGTCAACTTCATGAAATGTCTATGAAAATCCACAGTGAATATTATCCTCGATGGGTAATAGCTGACAGGCTTCCCTTTGAGATCAGGAACATGACAAGGATGCCCACTCTCACCACTCTTGTTCTACAAACTATTTGAAATCCTAGCAACAGCAATCAGACAACAATGAGAAATAAAAGGTATCCAAATTGGTAATGAAGAAGTCAAACACTCTCTCCTCACAGATGACATAATTTATATGGAAAACTCAAAACACCCCACCTCCAAACTACCAGAACTCATACAGCAACTCAATAATGTGGCAGGATACAAAATCATTGTACAGAAATCAGTGGCCTTCTTCTACATTATCAATGAAAATACAGAAAGGGACATTAGAGAATCAATTCCATTTACTACAGCACTGAAACCATAAGATACCTGGGAATAAACCATACCAAAGAAGTAAAGGATTTTTCTTGAGGAACTACAGAACACTCATGAAAAAAATTGAAGAAAACAAAAAAGACAGAAGACCATTCCATGCTCAAGGATCAGAAGAATAAACATTGGTAAAATGGATAAAAGACCTCAATGTAAGACAGGAATCCATCAGAACCCTAGAGGAGAACATTGGCAGTAATCTCTTCTATATCAGCCACAGCAACTTATTTCAAGATATGTCTCCAAAGGCAAAGGAAACAAAAGCCAAAATAAACTTTTGGGACTTCATCAAAATCAAAAGCTTCTGCACAGCAAAGGAAAAAGTCAAAAAAACAAAGATGCAACCCATGGAATGTGATAAGATATTTGCAAATAACAGTACAGACAAAAGGTTGATATCCAGGATCTATAATGAACTCCTCAAACTCAACACATAGGAAATAGGCAAACATATCAAAAAATGGGCAGAAGATATGAACAGACAATTCTCTAATGAAGACATACAAATGGCAATCAGACACATGAAAAAATGTACATCATCACTAGCCCTCAGGGTGATTCAAAATAAAACCACAGTGAGATATCACCTTACACCAGTTAGAATTGCCAAAGTTAACAAAACAAGAAACAACATGTGTTGGAGAGGATGTGGAGAAAGGGGAACCCTTTTACACTGTTGGTGGGATTGCAAGTTGGTGCAGCCTCTTTGGAGAACAGTGTGGAGATTCCTCAAGAAATTAAAAACAGAACTTCCCTATGACCCTGCAATTGCACTCCTGGGTATTTACCCCAAAGATACAGATGTCGTGAAAAGAAGGGCCATCTGTACCCTAATGTTTATAGCAGCAATGGCCATGGTCGCCAAACTATGAAAGAACCAAGATGCCCTTCAACGGACGAATGGATAAGGAAGATGTGGTCCATATACACTATGGAGTATTATGCCTCCATCAGAAAGGATGAATACCCAACTTCTGTAGCAGCATGGACGGGACTGGAAGAGATTTTGCTGAATGAAGAAAGGCAGAGAGAATCAATTATCATATGGTTTCACTTATTTGTGGAGCATAACAAATATCATGGAGAACAAGGGGTCTTAGAGAGGAGAAGGGAGTTTGGGGGAATTGGAAGGGGAGGTGAATCATGAGAGACTATGGACTCTGAAAAACAACCTAGGGGTTTGAAGTGGCGGGGGGGTGGGATCTTGGGGTACCAGGTGGTGGGTATTATAGAGGGCACAGATTGCATGGAGCACTGGGTTGGTGAAAAAAATAATGAATACTGTTTTTCTGAAAATAAAGAAATTAATTTAATTAAAAAAAAACATTGTTAAAATGTTATACTGGAGACAAGATGGCGGAGAAGTAGGAGGAGGCTCCCTTTCAACCTGAACCCTACTTCTATTGAACTCCACTCACCGACAAAATCAGCCTGAGACCCGAATTATACACATCTGGATCTCTACCAGAGCAGAAAACGCCAGTGGGCAGGTAAAGCAGAGTGGGAAAGTCGGACTGATATCGGAAGATAAACAAAAGTGGGAGGGTGCTACCAGAGGTGACCCACTGGAAAGTAATATCCCAATACGAGAGTGCCCTGCGTCTGGGGACCAGCATTATCTCAGAAGTATGGTAGAAAGCACTCAAGAAGAGCAAGGGATCACTGGGAAGAAATTGCAGGAATCGGGGTGTTAGGGTCAGGGGCTTAAGTCCCCAGACCCAGGACAGCCACCCCTGGTGCAGAGCCAGAAAGAGTGCGGCAGAGAAACCAGGTCTTGGTCCCTGAACCACCAGCAAGCTCGCCTGAGAGCGTGTGGCTCCCAGCTCCCATGAGGGGCTGGGAGCCTCGCCAGCCAACAAAAGCACAGCTTTTTTGCAGTCCCCATGCAAGTGCCCTGCCATGCCATCAGAGTCCGAGTCATGCCCTGCGCCCTCCAGAGAGAGAGGTGGCACAGGCACCAGCCTGGTGCTCTCGGACCTGGAAATACCAGGCACTCCCAGCTTGTGCCAGGGGGAAAATCTCAGTTTGCGATTGCTGCTTGGAACTTCTCTGGCAGTCTGGAGCTGCCCAGACAGCGGCCACTGCTGTGGTTTTGGTACAAGCAAAAAATCTTGAGTCCCCAGGGACCGCGACTGGGAACCTGCTCTGCCAGTGTTGAAGGGGGATTTTATTTGGGCTCTTCAGACAGATTGAGGCTTCTCTCTGAGACGAAGGACAGGGTACAGTTTGCTTTCCTCTAAACCTACAAAAACCATCAAAAGCCCTCAAGGCAAGAGAAAAACAAAAGTGAACAAATATAAAAACCTCCAGAGAACAAAAGCCTGAAAAAAACAGTTTCCTAAGAGCACACCCCCTTGAGGGGGGTGGGAGGACTTAACTCAGAGAACATCATTGACTGAAATCCCACGTGGCAGGCCCCTCCCCCAGAAAACGAACCGGGAAAGGAAAAAAAAAAAAAAGACAACAAGAGATCAACCACCACTACTTCATAGGACAATTTTTATTATTAATTTGTTCCCACTATCCTGGCTCATTTTATTAAAGATAATTTTTTATTATATATAGAAAATTTTTTAACCTATTTACCGTCACAGTGAGATGTCCAGTACATCAAATTCCATAATAACCTTCTAACCTGAACATTTTGATACATACACCTGTGTTTTCCTTTTGCATTTCTGTTTTTTAAATTTATTTTTTTTAATTTTAGTTTAGTTTAGTCTAGTTTATTCCTTTTTTTAATTTTTATTTTCTAATATTCATATAGAATTAAACTTCAAGGTAATCCCCTTTTCCCAATCAAAGCCACCCCTATAGGTAAAACAATTCCTAATCCCCATTTATCTTAGGAAAGTGGAGTCTTTAACAAATACATCAAGATACATCCGGAAAAAAAAAACAAAAAAACAAAAAACAAAAAACCTTCCTCACCCACACTGAGAATTTACAACCACTCTACAATCTTTTTCTTCCACCAGTATTTCTGTGTTGTTTTTTATTTATATATTTGACAGAGAGAGATCACAAGTAGGCAGAGAGGCAGGCAGAGAGAGAGAGAGAGAGAGGAAGCAGGCTCCCTGCTGAGCAGAGAGCCCGATGTGGGACTTGATCCCAGGACCCTGAGATCATGACCTGAGCCGAAGGCAGCGGCTTAACCCACTGAGCCACCCAGGCGCCCCTATTTCTGTGTTTTTGTGTTTGTCCTGATAGTATATAAATCTTACACTCGGGGTTCTTTCTGATGAGGTTATTCCTTTATTTGCATTTATATATGCAAATATATATATATATATATATAATTTTCTCTTCTCATATACTTTTATCAGTCTTTTTGTTTGTCTGTTTTTGTTTGTAAACTTCATAAATCTTACCTTGGAACCCATTTGGGCTGAACCTTCTCTTTTATCTCACCTTTCATTCTTGTCTCTCTCCCTCTCTCTTTTTTTCTTTTTTTTAACCTCAGGTGTCCCAACAAATGAGGGATTCCAGAGTAGAACCCTGGGGAGGGGCGACTGGACAATCAGAAATCTGATTAAAAATTGGGGCCTAGGGACATGTCAAGCCCATTATGACACCTAATGGTCCAGCCACTGAGAGGACTTACTAGAGGACAGGAATCATGCTGAGGGTCACAATGCGTGTGTATGCCCTCGTCGCACTCAAGAATGGGCGGGGCCTCAGGGTGAATGCTGGTTTCTCCTACACTGAACGTTGGACAACGTGCCAACCACAAGGGTTCTTGCCATGGGTAAGGTGAAGTTCTGATTTCTGCATCACACTCACCCCTGGGCAGTGATTGGAGATAAGGTCTCGGTTCTGTAGCCTGAAACCTGAGGTAGGGAAGAGGTGATGACCTAAGGCCATGGCGGGTTTTATGTGCTCAGTGTGCGGTCAACTTTCTGGGTGTTGGTCAGGAGGTCCGGGCTCAGGTTGTGTTCGACAGTGCATTAGTGCCCAGGTTAGACTATATAATTTGGGTAAAGTCGAGTGCTGTGTAGGTTGATCCTCATTTATGGTGCCTGGGCAGCTCATGAGGCAATAATTTTTTTTTCTATAGGGCAGGCAGTGTGCTGCATTGTGGGTCCGGAATTGCCAAACTTGAGGGCTTCGGGGCCAGGAGTGTGAGGACGGAAGTCTGAGAAGACAAGCCAGACTTGGGTTTCAGGGCGAGGGCACGGCAGGTACCCCCTGCAGATCTGAACCAATATCTCATGCATCTGAAGTCAGGGCGAGGATCAGACATTGGCTCAGGTTGGAGTTTCTCTGCATGACAGCCGCGTCATGAAGAGAGCGGAATCTCGAGGCCATTGAGGTTATCCCACTTTGGGAGTTGTGGGATGCCCCCTTCCAGGATTCCTTCTGCGGGACAATTGAGACCTGTTGGACAGCTCAAGGACATCCCATATGGAATGACTCCAGAGCACCATTCACGGATGAATGCCTGGGAAGCCCGCCTCGCATTCCAATTGTCTCCTAGCAAGAAGACAGTTTAGATCTGATGGCTCTGCCGGAGCAACCGGGGTGGCTGAGTTGAAATGGACTTTCCTGAGGATGGGTCCTACTGTGTTTTTGTGTCCATGAGGGCCTTGGAATGGGGCGGTGGCACCGGGACCCTGAAGTACTCTCCTAAGCTTTGGACAAGGCTCCCATGCACAGGTTTCCTTGTGGAGACGAGATGAGTTCTGATGGGTGCCTCAGGAAAACCCCTATGCTCGTATTGGAATCAGGCTTTTGAGGACACATGCGTGTAACCCAAAGCAATGGATCCTATTATGGCCTAGGGTCCTGTCTGGTTCAATCTTCTTCTCTGGGGACATCCATCTATGGTATGAGTGCAGGTCGATTATCAGCGGGTGTCAGACAGCCCTTGTTTGTTCCGGGCGACCTACACTATTGGGATGGCCTCAGGGACTTTGGAGGTTTCTCCTAATTTGTACGATTTTGGACCATGGAATGGGCAGAATTTTCATGGATTGGTAGGCACAGTCCTAATGTGTGGCTTCAGGGGCAACCTGGAGGGTGTGTGGCCCAAGACGTTGAGGACAGAAGTCTGAAAACACAAACTCAGCTTAGGTTTGGGGATGTAGGTATGGCAGGCCCGATCTAAAAAACCATGAGAAGAACTCTTCAGGATATGAAGAAAGTGCGAGTCTGAGGCGCTTGCTCAGGCCTTTGTCTCTGGATTTTGTATCAGTGATGGACGTGGAATGTCGGGGAGGCCTCATGGCCATGGACGAATCTTCCTCTCTGAGGATTTGGCCCGATTCCCAATTGCTTTTCATCAATCTGGGGGATGGGAGGACTCATTTCAGTTTTGTTACCTCAGGTGTCCGACCAAAAGAGGAATTCCAAAGCCAAGCCGTGGAGAAGACTGAAGGGACAACCCAAACTATGGTTAAAAATTGGGGCCTAGGGGCATGGCAAGCCCAATATGCTATCTCTTCATCCAGCCACTGAGTGGCCTTACTTGAGGACTGGGCTCAGCCTGAGGGTCACAATGTGTGTTTGTGACCAATGTGGCCCGCGAGCATGGGCGCGGCCTCATGGGCCACACTGGTTTCAACGACACTGAACGTTGGACAACATGCCAACCACAAGGTTTCTTGCCATGGGGAAGGAGTTCTGATCTCTGCATCACCTTCAACCCTGCGCAGTAATTGGAGATAAGGTCTAGGTTATGAAACCTGAAAACCGAGTTTGGGAAGAGATGACGACCTAAGTCCACGGCGGCTCGATGTGCTCAGTGTGCGGCCAGCTGTCTGGGAGGGTCCAGGGGGTCCCGGCTCAGGCTGTGTCAGAAAGGGCATTAGTGCCCTGGTCAGCCTATGTATTTGGGGTATAGCCAAGGTCGGTGCAGGTTGATCCTCATTTGCGGTTACTGGATTGCCCCAGAGGACAAAGTTTTTCGTCTGGTTGGCAGGCAGAGTGCTGCATTGCAGTTCTGGATTGCCAAACTGGAGGGCTTGTGGGCCAGTAGTCTGACGAAAAAAGTCTGAGAACACAAGCTAGGCTTAGGTTTCAGGGTGAGGCCATGACAGGCAAAATCTACAGACCTGAATCGAGATCTCGTGCATCTGAAGTCATGGCGAGGATCAGACGATCGCTCAGGTTGGAGTTTCTCTCCCTGATGGACCCTTCATGAATGGGGGGGCATCACGAGGCCATGGGTGTTTTCCCACGATGGGAGTTGTGAGAAGCTCCAAACTGCAGAGAGTCTTCTGCAGGACAATTGAGACTTGTTGTTTGGCTCCAGGCCAATGATTCTGAGCAGGGTTCTAAGGATGGATGGCTGGGTAGCCCACCTCGCATTCCAATTGTCTCCTAGCAACAAGACAGGTTAGATCTCCTGGATCTGTGGGGAGCAACCGAGGACGCTGAGTTGAAATGGACACCCCTGGGGATGGGTCCTAATGTGCTTTTGTGTCTATGGAGTCCTTGGAATGAAGCGGTGGCACTGGGGCCCTAAAGGGTTCTCCTAAACAGAGGCTTTGACACAGCTCCAACGTGCAAGTTTCCCATGTGTAGATGAGATGTTTTCTGATGGGTGAGTCAAGAAACAGCTATATGCTGCTTTTGAAATCCAGGCCTCTGAGGAGAGATGCCTGGAAACCAAAGCAATGGATCTGATTAGTGCCTAGGGGCCTGTTCTTTCCTTTTTACCTCTGAAGACATCTGTCTATGGGTCTGAGTGCAGGTAGGTGCTCAGTTGGGCTCAGATTGCCCCTGTTTTTCCTGGGAAGCCACCAATATTGAGATGGATCAGGGACTTTGGAGGTTTATCCTATGAGAACGGTTGTGGCCATTGGAATGGGCACACACAATTCCCTTGGAGAGGGCAAGTACAGTCCTCAGGTTTGGCTCCAGGGGCCTGAGCCTGTAGGTTGTGTAGGCCAGGTCTGTTTGGACAGTTGTCTGAAAACACAAACTCGGCTTATGTTTCGGGTCATAGGTATGGCAGGACTGATCTACAGACCATGAGGAGAACTCTTCAGGATTTGAAATAAGGGCGACTGTGAGGCTCCTGCTCCAGTTTTTGTCTCTGGATATCGTGTCACTCATGGTCATGGAATTTCTGGGTGACTTCAAGGGAAATGGACGAGTCTTACTCTCTGGTGGTTTGGCCCCGTCCAAAGAGTTTGGGGTCATTCTGTGGGCTGGAAGAAGTCCGTTTTTTTTTTTTTTGTTGTTGTTGTTGTTGTTGTTGTTTTCTTTTTTAACCTCAAGTGTCCCACCAAATGAGGATTCCAGAGTAGAACCCTGGGTAGGGTCGAATGGACAATCAGAAATCTGTTTAAAAATTGGGGCCTAGGGACATGTCAAGCCCATTATGACATCTCATGGTCCAGCCAAGGAGAGGACTTACTAGAGGACAGGACTCATTCTGAGGGTCACAATGCGTGTGTATGCCCTCGTCACACTCAAGAATGGGCGGGGCCTCAGGGTGAATGCTGGTTTCTCCTACACTGAACGTTGGACAACGTGCCAACCACAAGGGTTCTTGCCATGGGTAAGGAGGAGTTCTGATTTCTGCATCACACTCACCCCTGGGCAGTGATTGGAGATAAGGTCTCGGTTCTGAAGCCTGAAAACTGAGGTAGGGAAGAGATGATGACCTAAGGCTATGGCGGGTTTTATGTGCTCAGTGTGCGGTCAGCTTTCTGGGTGTTGGTCAGGAGGTCCGGGCTCAGGTTGTGTTCGACAGTGCATTAGTGCCCAGGTTAGACTTTATAATTTGGGTAAAGTCGAGTGCTGTGTAGGTTTACCCTCATTTAAGGTGCCTGGGCAGCTATGAGGCAATAATTTTTTTTCTAGAGGGCAGGCATAGTGCTGCATTGTGGGTCCGGAATTGCCAAACTTGAGGGCTTCGGGGCCAGGAATGTGAGGACGGAAGTCTGAGAAGACAAGCTAGACTTGGCTTTTAGGGCGAGGGCACGGCAGGTACCCCCTGCAGATCTGAACCAATATCTCATGCATTTTAAGTCATGGCGAGGATCACACGTTGGCTCAGGTTGGAGTTCTGAGCATGACGGCCGCTTCATGAAGGGAGCGGAATCTCGAGGCCATTGAGGTTTTCCCACGTTGGGAGTTGTGGGATGCCCCCTTCAAGGATTCCTTCTGCGGGACAATTGAGACCTGTTGGACAGCTCAAGGACATCCCATATGGAATGACTCCAGAGCACCGTTCGCGGATGTATGCCTGGGAAGCCCGCCTCGCATTCCAATTGTCTCCTAGACACAAGACAGTTTAGATTTGATGGCTCTGCCGGAGAAACCGGGGTGGCTGAGATGAAATGGACTTTCCTGAGGATGGGTCCTAATGTGTTTTTGTGTCCATGAGGGCCTTGGAATGGGGCGGTGGCACCGGGACCCTGAAGTACTCTCCTAAGCTTTGGACATGGCTCCCATGCACAGGTTTCCTTGTGGAGACGAGATGAGTTCTGATGGGTGCCTCAGGAAAACCCCTATGCTCGTATTGGAATCAGGCTTTTGAGGACACATGCCTGTAACCCAAAGCAATGGATCCTATTAAGGCCTAGGGTCCTGTCTGGTTCAATCTTCTTCTCTGGGACATCCATCTATGGTATGAGTGGAGGACGATTATCAGCTGGTGTCAGACAGCCCTTGTTTGTTCCGGGCGACCTACACTATTGGGATGTCCTCAGGGACTTTGGAGGTTTCTCCTAATTTGTACTATTTTGGACCATGGAATGGGCAGAATTCCCATGGATTGGTAGGCACAGTCCTAATGTGTGGCTCCAGGGGCCCAGCCTGGAGGGTGTGTGGCCCAAGACTTTGAGGACAGAAGTCTGAAAACACAAACTCAGCTTACGTTTGGGGACGTAGGTATGGCAGGCCCGATCTACAAACCATGAGAAGAACTCTTCAGGATACGAAGAAAGTGCGAGTCTGTGGCGCATGCTCAGGCTTTTGTCTCTGGATTTTGAATATGCGATGGCCGTGGAATGTCGAGGAGGCCTCATGGGCCATGGAGTAATCTTCGTCTCTGAGGATTTGGCCCGATTCCCAATTGCTTTTCGTCAATCTGTGGGATGGGAGGTCTCCTTTCAGGTTTGTTACCTCAGGTGTCCCACCAAAAGAGGAATTCCAAAGCCAAGCCGTGGGGAAGACTGAAGGGACAACCCGAACTATGGTTAAAAATTGGGGCATAGGGCCACGGCAAGCCCAATAAGCTATCTCTTCATCCAGCCACTGAGTGGCCTTACTTGAGGACTGGGCTCAGCCTGAGGGTCACAATGTGTGTTTGTGACCAAAGTGGCCCGCGAGCATGGGGTGGCCTCATGGGCCACACTGGTTTCAACGACACTGAGGTTGGACAATATGCCAACCACAAGGTTTCTTACAATGGGGAAGGAGTTCTGATTTCTTCATCACCTTCAACCTGGGCAGTGATTGGAGATAAGGTCTAGGTTCTGAAACCTGAAAACCGAGGATGGGAAGAGATGACAACCTAAGGCCATGGCGGCTCGATGTGCTCAGTGTGCGGCCAGCTGTCTGGGAGGGGCCAGGGGGTCCAGGCTCAGGCTGTGTCAGAAAGGGCATTAGTGCCCTGGTCAGCCTATGTATTTGGGGTAAGGTCGGTGCACGTTGATCCTCATTTGGGGTTACTGGTTAGCCCCAGAGGACAATGTATTTCTTCTGGAGGGCAGGAAGAGTGCTGCATTGTAGTTCTGGATTGCCAAAATGGAGGGCTTGTGGGCCAGTAGTCTGACGACAAAAGTCTGAGAACACAAGCTAGGCTTAGGTTTCTGGGCGAGGCCATGGCAGGCACAATCTACAGACCTGAATCGAGATCTCGTGCATCTGAAGTCAGGGCGAGGATCAGGCAATCGCTCAGGTTGGAGTTTCTATCCCTGATGGCCCCTTCATGAATGGGAGGGGCATCATGAGGCCATGGGGGTTTTCCCACGATGGGAGTTGTGTGAAGCTCCAAACTGCAGAGAGTCTTCTGCAGGACAATTGAGACCTGTTGTTTGGCTCCAGGCCAATGATTCTGAGCATGGTTCTAAGGATGGATGGCTGGGTAGCCCACCTCGCATTCCAATTGTCTTTTAGCAACAAGACAGGTTAGATCTCCTGGTTCTGTGGGGAGAAACCGAGGACGCTGAGTTGAAATGGACACCCCTGGGGATGGGTCCTAACGTGCTTTTGTGTCTATGGAGACCTTGGAATGAAGCGGTGGCACTGGGGCCAAAAAGGTTCTCCTAAACAGAGGCTTTGACACAGCTCCAACGTGCAAGTTTCCCATGTGTAGATGAGATGTTTTCTGATGGGTGAGTCAAGAAACAGCTATATGCTGCTTTTGAAATCCAGGCCTCTGAGGAGAGATGCCTGGAAACCAAAGCAATGGATCTGATTAGTGCCTAGGGGCCTGTTCTTTCCTTTTTACCTCTGGGGACATCTGTCTATGGGTCTGAGTGCAGGTAGGTGCTCAGTTGGTCTCAGATTGCCACTGTTTTTCTTGGGAAGCCACCACTATTGAGATGGATCAGGGACTTTGGAGGTTTATCCTATTAGAAGGGTTGTGGCCATTGGAATGTGCACACCCAATTCCCTTGGAGAGGGCAAGTACAGTCCTCAGGTTTGGCTCCAGGGGCCTGAGCCTGTAGGCCTGAGTCTGCTCAGTAGTCCTGAGCCAGGGCTGTTTGGACAGTTGTCTGAAAACACAAACTTGGCTTATGTTTCGGGTCATAGGTATGGCAGGACTGATCTACAGACCATGAGGGGAACTCTTCGGGATTTGAAAGAAGGGCGACTGTGAGGCTCCTGCTCAAGTTTTTGTCTCTGGATATCGTGTCACTCATGATCGTGGAATTTCTGGGTGACTTCATGGGGAATGGACGAGTCATACTCTCTGGTGGTTAGGCCCCGTCCAAAGAGTTTGGGGTCATTCTGTGGGCTGGAAGAAGTCCGTTTTTTTTTTTGTTGTTGTTGTGTTGTTGTTGTGTTCTTTTTTAACCTCAGGTGTCCCACCAAATGAGGGATTTCAGAGTAGAGCCCTGGCGAGGGGCGACTGGACAATCAGAAATCTGGTTAAACATTGGAACCTAGGGACATGTCAAGCCCATTATGACATCTAATGGTCCAGCCAAGGAGAGGACTTACTAGAGGACAGGACTCATGCTGAGTGACACAATGCGTGTGTATGCCCTTGTCGCACTCAAGAATGGGCGGGGCGCCAGGGTGAATGCCGGTTTCTCCTACACTGAACGTTGGACAACGTGCCAACCACAAGAGTTCTTGCCATGAGTAAGGAGGAGTTCTGATTTCTGCATCACACTCATTTGTGGGCAGTGATTGCAGATAAGGTCTCGGTTCTGAAGCCTGAAAACTGAGGTAGGGAAGAGATGATGACCTAAGGCCATGGCGGGTTTTATGTGCTCAGTGTGCGGTCAGCTTTCTGGGTGTTGGTCAGGAGGTCCGGGCACAGTTTGTGTTCGGCAGTGCATTAGTGCCCAGGTTAGACTATATAATTTGGGTAAAGTCGAGTGCTGTGTAAGTTTATTTTCATTTAAGGTGCCTGGGCAGCTCATGAGGCAATAATTTTTTTTCTAGAGGGCAGGCAGGGTGCTGCATTGTGGGTCCGGAATTGCCAAACTTGAGGGCGTAGGGGCCAGGAGTGTGAGGACGGAAGTCTGAGAAGACAAGCTAGACTTGGGTTTAAGGGCGAGGGCACGGCCGGTACCCCTTGCAGATCTAAACCAATATCTCATGCATCTGAAGTCAGGGCGAGGATCAGACGTTGGCTCAGGTTGGAGTTTCTGTGCATGACGGCCGCTTCATGAAGTGAGCGGAATCTCGAGGCCATTGAGGTTTTCCCACGTTGGGAGTTGTGGGATGCCCCCTTCAAGGGTTCCTTCTGCGGGACAATTGAGACCTGTTGGACAGCTCCAGGACATCCCATATAGAATGACTCCAGAGCACCGTTCGCGGATGGATGCCTGGGAAGTCCGCCTCGCATTCCAATTGTCTCCTAGCAACAAGACAGTTTAGATATGATGGCTCTGCGGGAGCAACCGGGGTGGCTGAGTTGAAATGGACTTTCCTGAGGTTGGGTCCTAATGTGTTTTTGTGTCCATGAGGGCCTTGGAATGGGGCGGTGGCACCGGGAACCTGAAGTACTCTCCTAAGCTTTGGACATGGCTCCCATGCACAGGTTTCCTTGTGGAGACGAGATGAGTTCTGATGGGTGCCTCAGGAAAACCCCTATGCTCGTATTGGAATCAGGCTTTTGAGGACACATGCCTGTAACCCAAAGCAATGGATCCTATTATGGCCTAGGGTCCTGTCTGGTTCAATCTTCTTCTCTGGGGACATCCATCTATTGTATGAGTGGAGGTCGATTATCAGCTAGTGTCAGACAGCCCTTGTTTGTTCCGGGCTACCTACACTATTGGGATGGCCTCAGGGACTTTGGAGGTTTCTCCTAATTTGTACGATTTTGGACCATGGAATGGGCAGAATTCCCATGGATTGGTAGGCACAGTCCTAATGTGTGATTCCTGGGTGCCAGCCTGGAGGGTGTTTGGCCCAGGACTTTGAAGACAGAAGTCTGAAAACACAAACTCATCTTAGGTTTGGGGACGTAGGTATGGCAGGCCCGATCTACAAACCATGAGCAGAACTCTTCAGGATATGAAGAAAGTGCGAGTGAGAGGCGCTTGCTCAGGCTTTTGTATCTGGATTTTGTATCAGCGATGGCCGTGGAATGTCGGGGAGGCCTCATGGGCCATGGACGAATCTTCGTCTCTGAGGATTTGGCCCGATTCCCAATTGCTTTTCATCAATCTGTGGGATGGGAGGACTCATTTCAGTTTTGTTACCTCAGGTGTCCCACCAAAAGAGGAATTCCAAAGCAAAGCCGTGGGGAAGACTGAAGGGACAACCCGAACTATGGTAAAAAATTGGGCCTAGGGGCATGGCAAGCCCAATATGCTATCTCTTCATCCAGCGACTGAGTGGCCTACTTGAGGACTGATCTCAGCCTGAAAGTCACAATGTGTGTTTGTGACCAATGTGGCCCGCGAGCATGGGCGGGGCCTCATGGGCCACACTGGTTTCAACGACACTGAACGTTGGACAACATGCCAAACACAAGATTTCTTGCCATGGGGAAGGAGTTCTGGTTTCTGCATCACCTTCAACCTGGGCAGTGATTGGAGATATGGCCTAGGTTCTGAAACCTGAAAACCTAGGTTGGGAAGAGATGACGACATAAGGCCATGGCGGCTCGATGTGCTCAGTGTGCGGCCAGCTGTCTGGGAGGGGCCAGGGGGTCCAGGCTCAGGCTGTGTCAGAAAGGGCATTAGTTCCCTGGTCAGCCTATGTATTTGGGGTACAGCCAAGTTCGGTGCAGGTTGATCCTCATTTGGGATTACTGGGTAACCCCAGAGGACAATATTTTTCTTCTGGAGGGCCGGCAGAGTGCTTCATTGTAGTTCTGGATTGCCAAATTGGAGGGCTTGTGGGCCAGTAGTCTGACGACAAAAGTCTGAGAACACAAGCTAGGCTTAGGTTTCTGGGTGAGGCCATGGCAGGCACAATCTACAGACCTGAATCGAGATCTAGTGCATCTGAAGTCAGGGCGAGGATCAGACGATCGCTCAGGTTGGAGTTTCTGTCCCTGATGGCCCCTTCATGAATGGGGGGGGGGGCATCAAGAGGCCATGGGGGTTTTCCCAAGATGGGAGTTGTGAGAAGCTCCAAACAGCAGACAGTCCTCTCCATGAGAATTGAGACCTGTTGTTTGGCTCCAGGCCAATGATTCTGAGCAGGGTCTAAGGATGGATGGCTGGGTAGCCCACCTCGCATTCCAATTGTCTTTTAGCAACAAGACAGGTTAGATATCCTGGATCTGTGGGGAGCAATTGAGGACGCTGAGTTGAAATGGACACCCCTGGGGATGGGTCCTAACGTGCTTTTGTGTCTATGGAGACCTTGGAATGAAGCGGTGGCACTGGGGCCCTAAAGGGTTCTCCTAAACAGAGGCTTTGACACAGCTCCAACGTGCAAGTTTCCCATGTGTGGATGAGATGTTTTCTGATGGGTGAGTCAAGAAACAGCTATATGCTGCTTTTGAAATCCAGGCCTCTGAGGAGAGATGCCTGGAAACCAAAGCAATGGATCTGATTAGTGCCTAGGGGCCTGTTCTTTCCTTTTTACCTCTGGGGACATCTGTCTATGGGAATGAGTGCAGGTAGGTGCTCAGTTGGGCTCAGACTGCCCCTGTTTTTCCTGGGAAGCCACCACTATTGAGATGGATCAGGGACTTTGGATGTTTATCCTATTAGAAGGGTTGTGGCCATTGGAATGGGCACACACAATTCCCTTGGAGAGGGCTAGTACAGTCCTCAGGTTTGGCTCCAGGGGCCTGAGCCTGTAGGTTGTGTAGGCCAGGGCTGTTTGGACAGTTGTCTGAAAACACAAACTCGGCTTATGTTTCGGGTCATAGGTATGGCAGGACTGATCTACAGACCATGAGGAGAACTCTTCGGGATTTGAAAGAAGGGCGAGTGTGAGGCTCCTGCTTAAGTTTTTGTCTCTGGATATCGTGTCACTCATGGTCGTAGAATTTCTGGGTGACTTCATGGGAAATGGACGAGTCTTACTCTCTGGTGGTTTGGCCCCGTCCAAAGAGGTTGGGGTCATTCTGTGGACTGGAAGAAGTCCGTTTTTTTTTTGTTGTTGTTGTTGTTTTTTTCTTTTTTAACCTCATGTGTCCCACCAAATGATGGATTCCAGAGTAGAGCCCTGGGGAGGGGCGACTGGACAATCAGAAATCTGGTTAAAAATTGGAACCTAGGGACATGTCAAGCCCATTATGATATCTAATGGTCCAGCCACTGAGAAGACTAACTAGAGGACAGGACTCATGCTGAGTGACACAATGCGTGTATATGCCCTCATAAAACTCAAGAATGGGCGGGGCCTCAGGATGAATGCTGGTTTCTCCTACACTGAACGTTGGACAACGTGCCAACCACAAGGGTTCTTGCCATGGGTAAGGAGGAGTTCTGATTTCTGCATCACACTCACCACTGGGCAGTGATTGGAGATAAGGTCTCGGTTTTGAATCCTGAAAACTGAGGTAGGGAAGAGATGATGACCTAAGGCTATGGCGGGTTTTATGTGCTCAGTGTGCGGTCAGCTTTCTGGGTGTTGGTCAGGAGGTCCGGGCTCAGGTTGTGTTCGACAGTGCATTAGTGCCCAGGTTAGACTATATAATTTGGGTAAAGTCGAGTGCTGTGTAGGTTTACCCTCATTTAAGGTGCCTGGGCAGCTCATGAGGCAATAATTTTTTTTCTAGAGGGCAGGCAGAGTGCTGCATTGTGGGTCCGGAATTGCCAAACTTGAGGGCTTTGGGGCCAGGAGTGTGAGGACGGAAGTCTGAGAAGACAAGCTAGACTTGGGTTTCAGGGTGAGGGCACGGCAGGTACCCCATGAAGATCTGAACCAATATCTCATGCATCTGAAGTCAGGGCGAGGATCAGACGTTGGCTCAGGTTGGATTTTCTAGCATGACGTCTGCTTCATGAAGGGAACGGAATCTCGAGGCCATTGAGGTTTTCCCACGTTGGGAGTTGTGGGATGACCCCTTCAAGGATTCCTTCTGCGGGACAATTGAGACCTGTTGGACAGTTCCAGGACATCCCATATGGAATGACTCCAGAGCATTGTTCGCGGATGGATGCCTGGGAAGCCCACCTCGCATTCCAATTGTCTCCTAGAAACAAGACAGTTTAGATCTGATGGCTCTGCCGGAGCAACCGGGGTGGCTGAGTTGAAATGGACTTTCCTGAGGATGGGTCCTAATGTGTTTTTGTGTCCATGAGGGCCTTGGAATGGGGCGGTGGCACCGGGACCCTGAAGTACTCTCCTAAGCTTTGGACATGGCTCCCATGCACAGGTTTCCTTGTGGAGACGAGATGAGTTCTGATGGGTGCCTCAGGAAAACCCCTATGCTCGTATTGGATCAGGCTTTTGAGGACACATGCCTGTAACCCAAAGCAATGGATCCTATTATGGCCTAGGGTCCTGTCTGGTTCAATCTTCTTCTCTGGGGACATCCATCTATGGTATGAGTGGAGGTCGAATATCAGCTGGTGTCAGACAGCCCTTGTTTGTTCCGGGCTACCTACACTATTGGGATGGCCTCAGGGACTTTGGAGGTTTCTCCTAATTTGTACGATTTTGGACCATGGAATGGGCAGAATTCCCATGGATTGGTAGGCACAGTCCTAATGTGTGGTTCCTGGGTGCCGGCCTGGAGGGTGTGTGGCCCAGGACTTTGAAGACAGAAGTCTGAAAACACAAACTCATCTTAGGTTTGGGGACGTAGGTATGGCAGGCCCGATCTACAAACCATGAGCAGAACTCTTCAGATATGAAGAAAGTGCGAGTGAGAGGCGCTTGCTCAGGCTTTTGTATCTGGATTTTGTATCAGCGATGGCCGTGGAATGTCGGGGAGGCCTCATGGGCCATGGACGAATCTTCGTCTCTGAGGATTTGGCCCGATTCCCAATTGCTTTTCATCAATCTGTGGGATGGGAGGACTCATTTCAGTTTTGTTACCTCAGGTGTCCCACCAAAAGAGGAATTCCAAAGCAAAGCCGTGGGGAAGACTGAAGGGACAACCCGAACTATGGTAAAAAATTGGGCCTAGGGGCATGGCAAGCCCAATATGCTATCTCTTCATCCAGCCACTGAGTGGCCTACTTGAGGACTGATCTCAGCCTGAAAGTCACAATGTGTGTTTGTGACCAATGTGGCCCGCGAGCATGGGCGGGGCCTCATGGGCCACACTGGTTTCAACGACACTGAACGTTGGACAACATGCCAAACACAAGATTTCTTGCCATGGGGAAGGAGTTCTGGTTTCTGCATCACCTTCAACCTGGGCAGTGATTGGAGATATGGCCTAGGTTCTGAAACCTGAAAACCTAGGTTGGGAAGAGATGACGACATAAGGCCATGGCGGCTCGATGTGCTCAGTGTGCGGCCAGCTGTCTGGGAGGGGCCAGGGGGTCCAGGCTCAGGCTGTGTCAGAAAGGGCATTAGTTCCCTGGTCAGCCTATGTATTTGGGGTACAGCCAAGTTCGGTGCAGGTTGATCCTCATTTGGGATTACTGGGTAACCACAGAGGACAATATTTTTCTTCTGGAGGGCCGGCAGAGTGCTTCATTGTAGTTCTGGATTGCCAAATTGGAGGGCTTGTGGGCCAGTAGTCTGACGACAAAAGTCTGAGAACACAAGCTAGGCTTAGGTTTCTGGGTGAGGCCATGGCAGGCACAATCTACAGACCTGAATCGAGATCTCGTGCATCTGAAGTCAGGGCGAGGATCAGACGATCGCTCAGGTTGGAGTTTCTGTCCCTGATGGCCCCTTCATGAATGGGGGGGGGGGCATCAAGAGGCCATGGGGGTTTTCCCACGATGGGAGTTGTGAGAAGCTCCAAACAGCAGACAGTCCTCTCCATGACAATTGAGACCTGTTGTTTGGCTCCAGGCCAATGATTCTGAGCAGGGTTCTAAGGATGGATGGCTGGGTAGCCCACCTCGCATTCCAATTGTCTTTTAGCAACAAGACAGGTTAGATATCCTGGATCTGTGGGGAGCAATCGAGGACGCTGAGTTGAAATGGACACCCCTGGGGATGGGTCCTAACGTGCTTTTGTGTCTATGGAGACCTTGGAATGAAGCGGTGGCACTGGGGCCCTAAAGGGTTCTCCTAAACAGAGGCTTTGACACAGCTCCAACGTGCAAGTTTCCCATGTGTAGATGAGATGTTTTCTGATGGGTGAGTCAAGAAACAGCTATATGCTGCTTTTGAAATCCAGGCCTCTGAGGAGAGATGCCTGGAAACCAAAGCAATGGATCTGATTAGTGCCTAGGGGCCTGTTCTTTCCTTTTTACCTCTGGGGACATCTGTCTATGGGAATGAGTGCAGGTAGGTGCTCAGTTGGGCTCAGACTGCCCCTGTTTTTCCTGGGAAGCCACCACTATTGAGATGGATCAGGGACTTTGGAGGTTTATCCTATTAGAAGGGTTGTGGCCATTGGAATGGGCACACACAATTCCCTTGGAGAGGGCTAGTACAGTCCTCAGGTTTGGCTCCAGGGGCCTGAGCCTGTAGGTTGTGTAGGCCAGGGCTGTTTGGACAGTTGTCTGAAAACACAAACTTGGCTTATGTTTCGGGTCATAGGTATGGCAGGACTGATCTACAGACCATGAGGAGAACTCTTCGGGATTTGAAAGAAGGGCGAGTGTGAGGCTCCTGCTTAAGTTTTTGTCTCTGGATATCGTGTCACTCATGGTCGTAGAATTTCTGGGTGACTTCATGGGAAATGGACGAGTCTTACTCTCTGTTGGTTTGGCCCCGTCCAAAGAGGTTGGGGTCATTCTGTGGACTGGAAGAAGTCCGTTTTTTTTTTGTTGTTGTTGTTGTTTTTTTCTTTTTTAACCTCATGTGTCCCACCAAATGATGGATTCCAGAGTAGAGCCCTGGGGAGGGGCGACTGGACAATCAGAAATCTGGTTAAAAATTGGAACCTAGGGACATGTCAAGCCCATTATGACATCTAATGGTCCAGCCACTGAGAAGACTTCCTAGAGGACAGGACTCATGCTGAGTGACACAATGCGTGTATATGCCCTCATAAAACTCAAGAATGGGCGGGGCCTCAGGATGAATGCTGGTTTCTCCTACACTGAACGTTGGACAACGTGCCAACCACAAGGGTTCTTGCCATGGGTAAGGAGGAGTTCTGATTTCTGCATCACACTCACCCCTGGGCAGTGATTGGAGATAAGGTCTCGGTTCTGAAGCCTGAAAACTGAGGTAGGGAAGAGATGATGACCTAAGGCTATGGCGGGTTTTATGTGCTCAGTGTGCGGTCAGCTTTCTGGGTGTTGGTCAGGAGGTCCGGGCTCAGGTTGTGTTCGACAGTGCATTAGTGCCCAGGTTAGACTATATAATTTGGGTAAAGTCGAGTGCTGTGTAGGTTTACCCTCATTTAAGGTGCCTGGGCAGCTCATGAGGCAATAATTTTTTTTCTAGAGGGCAGGCAGAGTGCTGCATTGTGGGTCCGGAATTGCCAAACTTGAGGGCTTTGGGGCCAGGAGTGTGAGGACGGAAGTCTGAGAAGGAAGCTAGACTTGGGTTTCAGGGTGAGGGCACGGCAGGTACCCCATGAAGATCTGAACCAATATCTCATGCATCTGAAGTCAGGGCGAGGATCAGACGTTGGCTCAGGTTGGATTTTCTAGCATGACGTCTGCTTCATGAAGGGAACGGAATCTCGAGGCCATTGAGGTTTTCCCACGTTGGGAGTTGTGGGATGACCCCTTCAAGGATTCCTTCTGCGGAACAATTGAGACCTGTTGGACAGTTCCAGGACATCCCATATGGAATGACTCCAGAGCATTGTTCGCGGATGGATGCCTGGGAAGCCCACCTCGCATTCCAATTGTCTCCTAGAAACAAGACAGTTTAGATCTGATGGCTCTTCCGGAGCAACCGGCGTGGCTGAGTTGAAATGGACTTTCCTGAGGATGGGTCCTAATGTGTTTTTGTGTCCATGAGGGCCTTGGAATGGGGCGGTGGCACCGGGACCCTGAAGTACTCTCCTAAGCTTTGGACATGGCTCCCATGCACAGGTTTCCTTGTGGAGACGAGATGAGTTCTGATGGGTGCCTCAGGAAAACCCCTATGCTCGTATTGGATCAGGCTTTTGAGGACACATGCCTGTAACCCAAAGCAATGGATCCTATTATGGCCTAGGGTCCTGTCTGGTTCAATCTTCTTCTCTGGGGACATCCATCTATGGTATGAGTGGAGGTCGAATATCAGCTGGTGTCAGACAGCCCTTGTTTGTTCCGGGCTACCTACACTATTGGGATGGCCTCAGGGACTTTGGAGGTTTCTCCTAATTTGTACGATTTTGGACCATGGAATGGGCAGAATTCCCATGGATTGGTAGGCACAGTCCTAATGTGTGGTTCCTGGGTGCCAGCCTGGAGGGTGTGTGGCCCAGGACTTTGAAGACAGAAGTCTGAAAACACAAACTCATCTTAGGTTTGGGGACGTAAGTATGGCAGGCCCGATCTACAAACCATGAGCAGAACTCTTCAGGATATGAAGAAAGTGCGAGTGAGGGGCGCTTGCTCAGGCTTTTGTATCTGGATTTTGTATCAGCGATGGCCGTGGAATGTCGGGTAGGCCTCATGGGCCATGGACGAATCTTCGTCTCTGAGGATTTGGCCCGATTCCCAATTGCTTTTCATCAATCTGTGGGATGGGAGGACTCATTTCAGTTTTGTTACCTCAGGTGTCCCACCAAAAGAGGAATTCCAAAGCTTAGCCGTGGGGCAGACTGAAGGGACAACCGAACTATGGTAAAAAATTGGGGCCTAGGGGCATGGCAAGCCCAATATGCTATCTCTTCATCCAGCCACTGAGTGGCCTACTTGAGGACTGATCTCAGCCTGAAAGTCACAATGTGTGTTTGTGACCAATGTGGCCCGCGAGCATGGGCGGGGCCTCATGGGCCACACTTGTTTCAACGACACTGAACGTTGGACAACATGCCAAACACAAGATTTCTTGCCATGGGGAAGGAGTTCTGATTTCTGCATCACCTTCAACCTGGGCAGTGATTGGAGATATGGCCTAGGTTCTGAAACCTGAAAACTGTTGTTGGGAAGAGATGACGACATAAGGCCATGGCGGCTCGATGTGCTCAGTGTGCGGCCAGCTGTCTGGGAGGGGTCAGGGGGTCCAGGCTCAGGCTGTGTCAGAAAGGGCATTAGTTCCCTGGTCAGCCTATGTATTTGGGGTACAGCCAAGTTCGGTGCAGGTTGATCCTCATTTGGGATTACTGGGTAACCACAGAGGACAATATTTTTCTTCTGGAGGGCCGGCAGAGTGCTTCATTGTAGTTCTGGATTGCCAAATTGGAGGGCTTGTGGGCCAGTAGTCTGACGACAAAAGTCTGAGAACACAAGCTAGGCTTAGGTTTCTGGGTAAGGCCATGGCAGGCACAATCTACAGACCTGAATCGAGATCTCGTGCATCTGAAGTCAGGGCGAGGATCAGACGATCGCTCAGGTTGGAGTTTCTGTCCCTGATGGCCCCTTCATGAATGGGGGGGGGCATCAAGAGGCAATGGGGGTTTTCCTACGGTGGGAGTTGTGAGAAGCTCCAAAGAGCAGACAGTCCTCTCCATGACAATTGAGACCTGTTGTTTGGCTCCAGGCCAATGATTCTGAGCTGGGTTCTAAGGATGGATGGCTGGGTAGCCCACCTCGCATTCCAATTGTCTTTTAGCAACAAGACAGGTTAGATATCCTGGATCTGTGGGGAGCAACCGAGGACGCTGAGTTGAAATGGACACCCCTGGGGATGGGTCCTAACGTGCTTTTGTGTCTATGGAGACCTTGGAATGAAGCGGTGGCACTGGGGCCCTAAAGGGTTCTCCTAAACAGAGGCTTTGACACAGCTCCAACGTGCAAGTTTCCCATGTGTAGATGAGATGTTTTCTGATGGGTGAGTCAAGAAACAGCTATATGCTGTTTTGAAATCCAGGCCTCTGAGGAGAGATGCCTGGAAACCAAAGCAATAGATCTGATTAGTGCCTAGGGGCCTGTTCTTTCCTTTTTACCTCTGGGGACATCTGTCTATGGGAATGAGTGCAGGTAGGTGCTCAGTTGGGCTCAGACTGCCCCTGTTTTTCCTGGGAAGCCACCACTATTGAGATGGATCAGGGACTTTGGATGTTTATCCTATTAGAAGGGTTGTGGCCATTGGAATGGGCACACACAATTCCCTTGGAGAGGGCTAGTACAGTCCTCAGGTTTGGCTCCAGGGGCCTGAGCCTGTAGGTTGTGTAGGCCAGGGCTGTTTGGACAGTTGTCTGAAAACACAAACTCGGCTTATGTTTCGGGTCATAGGTATGGCAGGACTGATCTACAGACCATGAGGAGAACACTTCGGGATTTGAAAGAAGGGCGAGTGTGAGGCTCCTGCTTAAGTTTTTGTCTCTGGATATCGTGTCACTCATGGTCGTAGAATTTCTGGGTGACTTCATGGGAAATGGACGAGTCTTACTGTCTGGTGGTTTGGCCCCGTCCAAAGAGGTTGGGGTCATTCTGTGGACTGGAAGAAGTCCGTTTTTTTTTGTTGTTGTTGTTGTTTTTTCTTTTTTAACCTCATGTGTCCCACCAAATGATGGATTCCAGAGTAGAGCCCTGGGGAGGGGCGACTGGACAATCAGAAATCTGGTTAAAAATTGGAACCTAGGGACATGTCAAGCCCATTATGACATCTAATGGTCCAGCCACTGAGAAGACTAACTAGAGGACAGGACTCATGCTGAGTGACACAATGCGTGTATATGCCCTCATAAAACTCAAGAATGGGCGGGGCCTCAGGATGAATGCTGGTTTCTCCTACACTGAACGTTGGACAACGTGCCAACCACAAGGGTTCTTGCCATGGGTAAGGAGGGGTTCTGATTTCTGCATCACACTCACCACTGGGCAGTGATTGGAGATAAGGTCTTGGTTTTGAAGCCTGAAAACTGAGGTAGGGAAGAGATGATGACCTAAGGCTATGGCGGGTTTTATGTGCTCAGTGTGCGGTCAGCTTTCTGGGTGTTGGTCAGGAGGTCCGGGCTCAGGTTGTGTTCGACAGTGCATTAGTGCCCAGGTTAGACTATATAATTTGGGTAAAGTCGAGTGCTGTGTAGGTTTACCCTCATTTAAGGTGCCTGGGCAGCTCATGAGGCAATAATTTTTTTTCTAGAGGGCAGGCAGAGTGCTGCATTGTGGGTCCGGAATTGCCAAACTTGAGGGCTTTGGGGCCAGGAGTGTGAGGACGGAAGTCTGAGAAGACAAGCTAGACTTGGGTTTTAGGGTGAGGGCACGGCAGGTACCCCATGAAGATCTGAACCAATATCTCATGCATCTGAAGTCAGGGCGAGGATCAGACGTTGGCTCAGGTTGGATTTTCTAGCATGACGTCTGCTTCATGAAGGGAACGGAATCTCGAGGCCATTGAGGTTTTCCCACGTTGGGAGTTGTGGGATGACCCCTTCAAGGATTCCTTCTGCGGGACAATTGAGACCTGTTGGACAGTTCCAGGACATCCCATATGGAATGACTCCAGAGCACCATTCACGGATGAATGCCTGGGAAGCCCACCTCGCATTCCAATTGTCTCCTAGAAACAAGACAGTTTAGATCTGATGGCTCTGCCGGAGCAACCGGGGTGGCTGAGTTGAAATGGACTTTCCTGAGGATGGGTCCTAATGTGTTTTTGTGTCCATGAGGGCCTTGGAATGGGGCGGTGGCACCGGGACCCTGAAGTACTCTCCTAAGCTTTGGACATGGCTCCCATGCACAGGTTTCCTTGTGGAGACGAGATGAGTTCTGATGTGTGCCTCAGGAAAACCCCTATGCTCGTATTGGATCAGGCTTTTGAGGACACATGCCTGTAACCCAAAGCAATGGATCCTATTATGGCCTAGGGTCCTGTCTGGTTCAATCTTCTTCTCTGGGGACATCCATCTATGGTATGAGTGGAGGTCGAATATCAGCTGGTGTCAGACAGCCCTTGTTTGTTCCGGGCTACCTACACTATTGGGATGGCCTCAGGGACTTTGGAGGTTTCTCCTAATTTGTACGATTTTGGACCATGGAATGGGCAGAATTCCCATGGATTGGTAGGCACAGTCCTAATGTGTGGTTCCTGGGTGCCAGCCTGGAGGGTGTGTGGCCCAGGACTTTGAAGACAGAAGTCTGAAAACACAAACTCATCTTAGGTTTGGGGACGTAGGTATGGCAGGCCCGATCTACAAACCATGAGCAGAACTCTTCAGGATATGAAGAAAGTGCGAGTGAGAGGCGCTTGCTCAGGCTTTTGTATCTGGATTTTGTATCAGCGATGGCCGTGAAATGTCGGGGAGGCCTCATGGGCCATGGACGAATCTTCGTCTCTGAGGATTTGGCCCGATTCCCAATTGCTTTTCATCAATCTGTGGGATGGGAGGACTCATTTCAGTTTTGTTACCTCAGGTGTCCCACCAAAAGAGGAATTCCAAAGCAAAGCCGTGGGGAAGACTGAAGGGACAACCCGAACTATGGTAAAAAATTGGGGCCTAGGGGCATGGCAAGCCGAATATGCTATCTCTTCATCCAGCCACTGAGTGGCCTACTTGAGGACTGATCTCAGCCTGAAAGTCACAATGTGTGTTTGTGACCAATGTGGCCCGCGAGCATGGGCGGGGCCTCATGGGCCACACTGGTTTCAACGACACTGAACGTTGGACAACATGCCAAACACAAGATTTCTTGCCATGGGGAAGGAGTTCTGGTTTCTGCATCACCTTCAACCTGGGCAGTGATTGGAGATATGGCCTAGGTTCTGAAACCTGAAAACCTAGGTTGGGAAGAGATGACGACATAAGGCCATGGCGGCTCGATGTGCTCAGTGTGCGGCCAGCTGTCTGGGAGGGGCCAGGGGGTCCAGGCTCAGGCTGTGTCAGAAAGGGCATTAGTTCCCTGGTCAGCCTATGTATTTGGGGTACAGCCAAGTTCGGTGCAGGTTGATCCTCATTTGGGATTACTGGGTAACCCCAGAGGACAATATTTTTCTTCTGGAGGGCCGGCAGAGTGCTTCATTGTAGTTCTGGATTGCCAAATTGGAGGGCTTGTGGGCCAGTAGTCTGACGACAAAAGTCTGAGAACACAAGCTAGGCTTAGGTTTCTGGGTAAGGCCATGGCAGGCACAATCTACAGACCTGAATCGAGATCTCGTGCATCTGAAGTCAGGGCGAGGATCAGACGATCGCTCAGGTTGGAGTTTCTGTCCCTGATGGCCCCTTCATGAATGGGGGGGGGGCATCAAGAGGCCATGGGGGTTTTCCCACGATGGGAGTTGTGAGAAGCTCCAAACAGCAGACAGTCCTCTCCATGACAATTGAGACCTGTTGTTTGGCTCCAGGCCAATGATTCTGAGCAGGGTTCTAAGGATGGATGGCTGGGTAGCCCACCTCGCATTCCAATTGTCTTTTAGCAACAAGACAGGTTAGATATCCTGGATCTGTGGGGAGCAATCGAGGACGCTGAGTTGAAATGGACACCCCTGGGGATGGGTCCTAACGTGCTTTTGTGTCTATGGAGACCTTGGAATGAAGCAGTGGCACTGGGGCCCTAAAGGGTTCTCCTAAACAGAGGCTTTGACACAGCTCCAACGTGCAAGTTTCCCATGTGTAGATGAGATGTTTTCTGATGGGTGAGTCAAGAAACAGCTATATGCTGCTTTTGAAATCCAGGCCTCTGAGGAGAGATGCCTGGAAACCAAAGCAATGGATCTGATTAGTGCCTAGGGGCCTGTTCTTTCCTTTTTACCTCTGGGGACATCTGTCTATGGGAATGAGTGCAGGTAGGTGCTCAGTTGGGCTCAGACTGCCCCTGTTTTTCCTGGGAAGCCACCACTATTGAGATGGATCAGGGACTTTGGATGTTTATCCTATTAGAAGGGTTGTGGCCATTGGAATGGGCACACACAATTCCCTTGGAGAGGGCTAGTACAGTCCTCAGGTTTGGCTCCAGGGGCCTGAGCCTGTAGGTTGTGTAGGCCAGGGCTGTTTGGACAGTTGTCTGAAAACACAAACTCGGCTTATGTTTCGGGTCATAGGTATGGCAGGACTGATCTACAGACCATGAGGAGAACTCTTCGGGATTTGAAAGAAGGGCGAGTGTGAGGCTCCTGCTTAAGTTTTTGTCTCTGGATATCGTGTCACTCATGGTCGTAGAATTTCTGGGTGACTTCATGGGAAATGGACGAGTCTTACTCTCTGGTGGTTTGGCCCCGTCCAAAGAGGTTGGGGTCATTCTGTGGACTGGAAGAAGTCCGTTTTTTTTTTTTTTTCTTGTTGTTGTTTTTTTCTTTTTTAACCTCATGTGTCCCACCAAATGATGGATTCCAGAGTAGAGCCCTGGGGAGGGGCGACTGGACAATCAGAAATCTGGTTAAAAATTGGAACCTAGGGACATGTCAAGCCCATTATGACATCTAATGGTCCAGCCACTGAGAAGACTAACTAGAGGACAGGACTCATGCTGAGTGACACAATGCATGTATATGCCCTCATAAAACTCAAGAATGGGCGGGGCCTCAGGATGAATGCTGGTTTCTCCTACACTGAACGTTGGACAACGTGCCAACCACAAGGGTTCTTGCCATGGGTAAGGAGGAGTTCTGATTTCTGCATCACACTCACCACTGGGCAGTGATTGGAGATAAGGTCTCGGTTTTGAAGCCTGAAAACTGAGGTAGGGAAGAGATGATGACCTAAGGCTATGGCGGGTTTTATGTGCTCAGTGTGCGGTCAGCTTTCTGGGTGTTGGTCAGGAGGTCCGGGCTCAGGTTGTGTTCGACAGTGCATTAGTGCCCAGGTTAGACTATATAATTTGGGTAAAGTCGAGTGCTGTGTAGGTTTACCCTCATTTAAGGTGCCTGGGCAGCTCATGAGGCAATAATTTTTTTTCTAGAGGGCAGGCAGAGTGCTGCATTGTGGGTCCGGAATTGCCAAACTTGAGGGCTTTGGGGCCAGGAGTGTGAGGACGGAAGTCTGAGAAGACAAGCTAGACTTGGGTTTCAGGGTGAGGGCACGGCAGGTACCCCATGAAGATCTGAACCAATATCTCATGCATCTGAAGTCAGGGCGAGGATCAGACGTTGGCTCAGGTTGGATTTTCTAGCATGACGTCTGCTTCATGAAGGGAACGGAATCTCGAGGCCATTGAGGTTTTCCCACGTTGGGAGTTTTGGGATGACCCCTTCAAGGATTCCTTCTGCGGGACAATTGAGACCTGTTGGACAGTTCCAGGACATCCCATATGGAATGACTCCAGAGCATTGTTCGCGGATGGATGCCTGGGAAGCCCACCTCGCATTCCAATTGTCTCCTAGAAACAAGACAGTTTAGATCTGATGGCTCTGCCGGAGCAACCGGGGTGGCTGAGTTGAAATGGACTTTCCTGAGGATGGGTCCTAATGTGTTTTTGTGTCCATGAGGGCCTTGGAATGGGGCGGTGGCACCGGGACCCTGAAGTACTCTCCTAAGCTTTGGACATGGCTCCCATGCACAGGTTTCCTTGTGGAGACGAGATGAGTTCTGATGGGTGCCTCAGGAAAACCCCTATGCTCGTATTGGATCAGGCTTTTGAGGACACATGCCTGTAACCCAAAGCAATGGATCCTATTATGGCCTAGGGTCCTGTCTGGTTCAATCTTCTTCTCTGGGGACATCCATCTATGGTATGAGTGGAGGTCGAATATCAGCTGGTGTCAGACAGCCCTTGTTTGTTCCGGGCTACCTACACTATTGGGATGGCCTCAGGGACTTTGGAGGTTTCTCCTAATTTGTACGATTTTGGACCATGGAATGGGCAGAATTCCCATGGATTGGTAGGCACAGTCCTAATGTGTGGTTCCTGGGTGCCGGCCTGGAGGGTGTGTGGCCCAGGACTTTGAAGACAGAAGTCTGAAAACACAAATTCATCTTAGGTTTGGGGACGTAGATATGGCAGGCCCGATCTACAAACCATGAGCAGAACTCTTCAGATATGAAGAAAGTGCGAGTGAGAGGCGCTTGCTCAGGCTTTTGTATCTGGATTTTGTATCAGCGATGGCCGTGGAATGTCGGGGAGGCCTCATGGGCCATGGACGAATCTTCGTCTCTGAGGATTTGGCCCGATTCCCAATTGCTTTTCATCAATCTGTGGGATGGGAGGACTCATTTCAGTTTTGTTACCTCAGGTGTCCCACCAAAAGAGGAATTCCAAAGCAAAGCCGTGGGGAAGACTGAAGGGACAACCCGAACTATGGTAAAAAATTGGGGCCTAGGGGCATGGCAAGCCCAATATGCTATCTCTTCATCCAGCCACTGAGTGGCCTACTTGAGGACTGATCTCAGCCTGAAAGTCACAATGTGTGTTTGTGACGAATGTGGCCCGTGAGCATGGGCGGGGCCTCATGGGCCACACTGGTTTCAACGACACTGAACGTTGGACAACATGCCAAACACAAGATTTCTTGCCATGGGGAAGGAGTTCTGGTTTCTGCATCACCTTCAACCTGGGCAGTGATTGGAGATATGGCCTAGGTTCTGAAACCTGAAAACCTAGGTTGGGAAGAGATGAGGACATAAGGCCATGGCGGCTCGATGTGCTCAGTGTGCGGCCAGCTGTCTGGGAGGGGCCAGGGGGTCCAGGCTCAGGCTGTGTCAGAAAGGGCATTAGTTCCCTGGTCAGCCTATGTATTTGGGGTACAGCCAAGTTCGGTGCAGGTTGATCCTCATTTGGGATTACTGGGTAACCCCAGAGGACAATATTTTTCTTCTGGAGGGCCGGCAGAGTGCTTCATTGTAGTTCTGGATTGCCAAATTGGAGGGCTTGTGGGCCAGTAGTCTGACGACAAAAGTCTGAGAACACAAGCTAGGCTTAGGTTTCTGGGTAAGGCCATGGCAGGCACAATCTACAGACCTGAATCGAGATCCCGTGCATCTGAAGTCAGGGCGAGGATCAGACGATCGCTCAGGTTGGAGTTTCTGTCCCTGATGGCCCCTTCATGAATGGGGGGGGCATCAAGAGGCCATGGGGGTTTTCCCACGATGGGAGTTGTGAGAAGCTCCAAACAGCAGACAGTCCTCTCCATGACAATTGAGACCTGTTGTTTGGCTCCAGGCCAATGATTCTGAGCAGGGTTCTAAGGATGGATGGCTGGGTAGCCCACCTCGCATTCCAATTGTCTTTTAGCAACAAGACAGGTTAGATATCCTGGATCTGTGGGGAGCAATCGAGGACGCTGAGTTGAAATGGACACCCCTGGGGATGGGTCCTAACGTGCTTTTGTGTCTATGGAGACCTTGGAATGAAGCGGTGGCACTGGGGCCCTAAAGGGTTCTCCTAAACAGAGGCTTTGACACAGCTCCAACGTGCAAGTTTCCCATGTGTAGATGAGATGTTTTCTGATGGGTGAGTCAAGAAACAGCTATATGCTGCTTTTGAAATCCAGGCCTCTGAGGAGAGATGCCTGGAAACCAAAGCAATGGATCTGATTAGTGCCTAGGGGCCTGTTCTTTCCTTTTTACCTCTGGGGACATCTGTCTATGGGAATGAGTGCAGGTAGGTGCTCAGTTGGGCTCAGACTGCCCCTGTTTTTCCTGGGAAGCCACCACTATTGAGATGGATCAGGGACTTTGGAGGTTTATCCTATTAGAAGGGTTGTGGCCATTGGAATGGGCACACACAATTCCCTTGGAGAGGGCTAGTACAGTCCTCAGGTTTGGCTCCAGGGGCCTGAGCCTGTAGGTTGTGTAGGCCAGGGCTGTTTGGACAGTTGTCTGAAAACACAAACTCGGCTTATGTTTCGGGTCATAGGTATGGCAGGACTGATCTACAGACCATGAGGAGAACTCTTCGGGATTTGAAAGAAGGGCGAGTGTGAGGCTCCTGCTTAAGTTTTTGTCTCTGGATATCGTGTCACTCATGGTCGTAGAATTTCTGGGTGACTTCATGGGAAATGGACGAGTCTTACTCTCTTGTGGTTTGGCCCCGTCCAAAGAGGTTGGGGTCATTCTGTGGACTGGAAGAAGTCCGTTTTTTTTTTTTTTTGTTGTTGTTGTTTTTTTCTTTTTTAACCTCATGTGTCCCACCAAATGATGGATTCCAGAGTAGAGCCCTGGGGAGGGGCGACTGGACAATCAGAAATCTGGTTAAAAATTGGAACCTAGGGACATGTCAAGCCCATTATGACATCTAATGGTCCAGCCACTGAGAAGACTAACTAGAGGACAGGACTCATGCTGAGTGACACAATGCGTGTAAATGCCCTCATAAAACTCAAGAATGGGCGGGGCCTCAGGATGAATGCTGGTTTCTCCTACACTGAACGTTGGACAACGTGCCAACCACAAGGGTTCTTGCCATGGGTAAGGAGGAGTTCTGATTTCTGCATCACACTCACCACTGGGCAGTGATTGGAGATAAGGTCTCGGTTTTGAATCCTGAAAACTGAGGTAGGGAAGAGATGATGACCTAAGGCTATGGCGGGTTTTATGTGCTCAGTGTGCGGTCAGCTTTCTGGGTGTTGGTCAGGAGGTCCGGGCTCAGGTTGTGTTCGACAGTGCATTAGTGCCCAGGTTAGACTATATAATTTGGGTAAAGTCGAGTGCTGTGTAGGTTTACCCTCATTTAAGGTGCCTGGGCAGCTCATGAGGCAATAATTTTTTTTCTAGAGGGCAGGCAGAGTGCTGCATTGTGGGTCCGGAATTGCCAAACTTGAGGGCTTTGGGGCCAGGAGTGTGAGGACGGAAGTCTGAGAAGACAAGCTAGACTTGGGTTTCAGGGTGAGGGCACGGCAGGTACCCCATGAAGATCTGAACCAATATCTCATGCATCTGAAGTCAGGGCGAGGATCAGACGTTGGCTCAGGTTGGATTTTCTAGCATGACGTCTGCTTCATGAAGGGAACGGAATCTCGAGGCCATTGAGGTTTTCCCACGTTGGGAGTTGTGGGATGACCCCTTCAAGGATTCCTTCTGCGGGACAATTGAGACCTGTTGGACAGTTCCAGGACATCCCATATGGAATGACTCGAGAGCATTGTTCGCGGATGGATGCCTGGGAAGCCCACCTCGCATTCCAATTGTCTCCTAGAAACAAGACAGTTTAGATCTGATGGCTCTGCCGAAGCAACCGGGGTGGCTGAGTTGAAATGGACTTTCCTGAGGATGGGTCCTAATGTGTTTTTGTGTCCATGAGGGCCTTGGAATGGGGCGGTGGCACCGGGACCCTGAAGTACTCTCCTAAGCTTTGGACATGGCTCCCATGCACAGGTTTCCTTGTGGAGACGAGATGAGTTCTGATGTGTGCCTCAGGAAAACACCTATGCTCGTATTGGATCAGGCTTTTGAGGACACATGCCTGTAACCCAAAGCAATGGATCCTATTATGGCCTAGGGTCCTGTCTGGTTCAATCTTCTTCTCTGGGGACATCCATCTATGGTATGAGTGGAGGTCGAATATCAGCTGGTGTCAGACAGCCCTTGTTTGTTCCGGGCTACCTACACTATTGGGATGGCCTCAGGGACTTTGGAGGTTTCTCCTAATTTGTACGATTTTGGACCATGGAATGGGCAGAATTCCCATGGATTGGTAGGCACAGTCCTAATGTGTGGTTCCTGGGTGCCGGCCTGGATGGTGTGTGGCCCAGGACTTTGAAGACAGAAGTCTGAAAACACAAATTCATCTTAGGTTTGGGGACGTAGGTATGGCAGGCCCGATCTACAAACCATGAGCAGAACTCTTCAGATATGAAGAAAGTGCGAGTGAGAGGCGCTTGCTCAGGCTTTTGTATCTGGATTTTGTATCAGCGATGGCCGTGGAATGTCGGGGAGGCCTCATGGGCCATGGACGAATCTTCGTCTCTGAGGATTTGGCCCGATTCCCAATTGCTTTTCGTCAATCTGTGGGATGGGATGACTCATTTCAGTTTTGTTACCTCAGGTGTCCCACCAAAAGAGGAATTCCAAAGCAAAGCCGTGGGGAAGACTGAAGGGACAACCCGAACTATGGTAAAAAATTGGGGCCTAGGGGCATGGCAAGCCCAATATGCTATCTCTTCATCCAGCCACTGAGTGGCCTACTTGAGGACTGATCTCAGCCTGAAAGTCACAATGTGTGTTTGTGACCAATGTGGCCCGCGAGCATGGGCGGGGCCTCATGGGCCACACTGGTTTCAACGACACTGAACGTTGGACAACATGCCAAACACAAGATTTCTTGCCATGGGGAAGGAGTTCTGGTTTCTGCATCACCTTCAACCTGGGCAGTGATTGGAGATATGGCCTAGGTTCTGAAACCTGAAAACCTAGGTTGGGAAGAGATGAGGACATAAGGCCATGGCGGCTCGATGTGCTCAGTGTGCGGCCAGCTGTCTGGGAGGGGCCAGGGGGTCCAGGCTCAGGCTATGTCAGAAAGGGCATTAGTTCCCTGGTCAGCCTATGTATTTGGGGTACAGCCAAGTTCGGTGCAGGTTGATCCTCATTTGGGATTACTGGGTAACCCCAGAGGACAATATTTTTCTTCTGGAGGGCCGGCAGAGTGCTTCATTGTAGTTCTGGATTGCCAAATTGGAGGGCTTGTGGGCCAGTAGTCTGACGACAAAAGTCTGAGAACACAAGCTAGGCTTAGGTTTCTGGGTAAGGCCATGGCAGGCACAATCTACAGACCTGAATCGAGATCTCGTGCATCTGAAGTCAGGGCGAGGATCAGACGATCGCTCAGGTTGGAGTTTCTGTCCCTGATGGCCCCTTCATGAATGGGGGGGGGCATCAAGAGGCCATGGGGGTTTTCCCACGATGGGAGTTGTGAGAAGCTCCAAACAGCAGACAGTCCTCTCCATGACAATTGAGACCTGTTGTTTGGCTCCAGGCCAATGATTCTGAGCAGGGTTCTAAGGATGGATGGCTGGGTAGCCCACCTCGCATTCCAATTGTCTTTTAGCAACAAGACAGGTTAGATATCCTGGATCTGTGGGGAGCAATCGAGGACGCTGAGTTGAAATGGACACCCCTGGGGATGGGTCCTAACGTGCTTTTGTGTCTATGGAGACCTTGGAATGAAGCGGTGGCACTGGGGCCCTAAAGGGTTCTCCTAAACAGAGGCTTTGACACAGCTCCAACGTGCAAGTTTCCCATGTGTAGATGAGATGTTTTCTGATGGGTGAGTCAAGAAACAGCTATATGCTGCTTTTGAAATCCAGGCCTCTGAGGAGAGATGCCTGGAAACCAAAGCAATGGATCTGATTAGTGCCTAGGGGCCTGTTCTTTCCTTTTTACCTCTGGGGACATCTGTCTATGGGAATGAGTGCAGGTAGGTGCTCAGTTGGGCTCAGACTGCCCCTGTTTTTCCTGGGAAGCCACCACTATTGAGATGGATCAGGGACTTTGGATGTTTATCCTATTAGAAGGGTTGTGGCCATTGGAATGGGCACACACAATTCCCTTGGAGAGGGCTAGTACAGTCCTCAGGTTTGGCTCCAGGGGCCTGAGCCTGTAGGTTGTGTAGGCCAGGGCTGTTTGGACAGTTGTCTGAAAACACAAACTCGGCTTATGTTTCGGGTCATAAGTATGGCAGGACTGATCTACAGACCATGAGGAGAACTCTTCGGGATTTGAAAGAAGGGCGAGTGTGAGGCTCCTGCTTAAGTTTTTGTCTCTGGATATCGTGTCACTCATGGTCGTAGAATTTCTGGGTGACTTCATGGGAAATGGACGAGTCTTACTCTCTGGTGGTTTGGCCCCGTCCAAAGAGGTTGGGGTCATTCTGTGGACTGGAAGAAGTCCGTTTTTTTTTTTTTTTGTTGTTGTTGTTTTTTTCTTTTTTAACCTCATGTGTCCCACCAAATGATGGATTCCAGAGTAGAGCCCTGGGGAGGGGCGACTGGACAATCAGAAATCTGGTTAAAAATTGGAACCTAGGGACATGTCAAGCCCATTATGACATCTAATGGTCCAGCCACTGAGAAGACTAACTAGAGGACAGGACTCATGCTGAGTGACACAATGCGTGTATATGCCCTCTTAAAACTCAAGAATGGGCGGGGCCTCAGGATGAATGCTGGTTTCTCCTACACTGAACGTTGGACAACGTGCCAACCACAAGGGTTCTTGCCATGGGTAAGGAGGAGTTCTGATTTCTGCATCACACTCACCACTGGGCAGTGATTGGAGATAAGGTCTCGGTTTTGAATCCTGAAAACTGAGGTAGGGAAGAGATGATGACCTAAGGCTATGGCGGGTTTTATGTGCTCAGTGTGCGGTCAGCTTTCTGGGTGTTGGTCAGGAGGTCCGGGCTCAGGTTGTGTTCGACAGTGCATTAGTGCCCAGGTTAGACTATATAATTTGGGTAAAGTCGAGTGCTGTGTAGGTTTACCCTCATTTAAGGTGCCTGGGCAGCTCATGAGGCAATAATTTTTTTTCTAGAGGGCAGGCAGAGTGCTGCATCGTGGGTCCGGAATTGACAAACTTGAGGGCTTTGGGGCCAGGAGTGTGAGGACGGAAGTCTGAGAAGACAAGCTAGACTTGGGTTTCAGGGTGAGGGCACGGCAGGTACCCCATGAAGATCTGAACCAATATCTCATGCATCTGAAGTCAGGGCGAGGATCAGACGTTGGCTCAGGTTGGATTTTCTAGCATGACGTCTGCTTCATGAAGGGAACGGAATCTCGAGGCCATTGAGGTTTTCCCACGTTGGGAGTTGTGGGATGACCCCTTCAAGGATTCCATCTGCGGGACAATTGAGACCTGTTGGACAGTTCCAGGACATCCCATATGGAATGACTCCAGAGCATTGTTCGCGGATGGATGCCTGGGAAGCCCACCTCGCATTCCAATTGTCTCCTAGAAACAAGACAGTTTAGATCTGATGGCTCTGCCGGAGCAACCGGGGTGGCTGAGTTGAAATGGACTTTCCTGAGGATGGGTCCTAATGTGTTTTTGTGTCCATGAGGGCCTTGGAATGGGGCGGTGGCACCGGGACCCTGAAGTACTCTCCTAAGCTTTGGACATGGCTCCCATGCACAGGTTTCCTTGTGGAGACGAGATGAGTTCTGATGGGTGCCTCAGGAAAACCCCTATGCTCGTATTGGATCAGGCTTTTGAGGACACATGCCTGTAACCCAAAGCAATGGATCCTATTATGGCCTAGGGTCCTGTCTGGTTCAATCTTCTTCTCTGGGGACATCCATCTATGGTATGAGTGGAGGTCGAATATCAGCTGGTGTCAGACAGCCCTTGTTTGTTCCGGGCTACCTACACTATTGGGATGGCCTCAGGGACTTTGGAGGTTTCTCCTAATTTGTACGATTTTGGACCATGGAATGGGCAGAATTCCCATGGATTGGTAGGCACAGTCCTAATGTGTGGTTCCTGGGTGCCAGCCTGGAGGGTGTGTGGCCCAGGACTTTGAAGACAGAAGTCTGAAAACACAAACTCATCTTAGGTTTGGGGACGTAGGTATGGCAGGCCCGATCTACTAACCATGAGCAGAACTCTTCAGGATATGAAGAAAGTGCGAGTGAGAGGCGCTTGCTCAGGCTTTTCTATCTGGATTTTGTATCAGCGATGGCCGTGGAATGTCGGGGAGGCCTCATGGGCCATGGACGAATCTTCGTCTCTGAGGATTTGGCCCGATTCCCAATTGCTTTTCATCAATCTGTGGGATGGGAGGACTCATTTCAGTTTTGTTACCTCAGGTGTCCCACCAAAAGAGGAATTCCAAAGCAAAGCCGTGGGGAAGACTGAAGGGACAACCCGAACTATGGTAAAAAATTGGGGCCTAGGGGCATGGCAAGCCCAATATGCTATCTCTTCATCCAGCCACTGAGTGGCCTACTTGAGGACTGATCTCAGCCTGAAAGTCACAATGTGTGTTTGTGACGAATGTGGCCCGTGAGCATGGGCGGGGCCTCATGGGCCACACTGGTTTCAACGACACTGAACGTTGGACAACATGCCAAACACAAGATTTCTTGCCATGGGGAAGGAGTTCTGGTTTCTGCATCACCTTCAACCTGGGCAGTGATTGGAGATATGGCCTAGGTTCTGAAACCTGAAAACCTAGGTTGGGAAGAGATGAGGACATAAGGCCATGGCGGCTCGATGTGCTCAGTGTGCGGCCAGCTGTCTGGGAGGGGCCAGGGGGTCCAGGCTCAGGCTGTGTCAGAAAGGGCATTAGTTCCCTGGTCAGCCTATGTATTTGGGGTACAGCCAAGTTCGGTGCAGGTTGATCCTCATTTGGGATTACTGGGTAACCCCAGAGGACAATATTTTTCTTCTGGAGGGCCGGCAGAGTGCTTCATTGTAGTTCTGGATTGCCAAATTGGAGGGCTTGTGGGCCAGTAGTCTGACGACAAAAGTCTGAGAACACAAGCTAGGCTTAGGTTTCTGGGTAAGGCCATGGCAGGCACAATCTACAGACCTGAATCGAGATCTCGTGCATCTGAAGTCAGGGCGAGGATCAGACGATCGCTCAGGTTGGAGTTTCTGTCCCTGATGGCCCCTTCATGAATGGGGGGGGCATCAAGAGGCCATGGGGGTTTTCCCACGATGGGAGTTGTGAGAAGCTCCAAACAGCAGACAGTCCTCTCCATGACAATTGAGACCTGTTGTTTGGCTCCAGGCCAATGATTCTGAGCAGGGTTCTAAGGATGGATGGCTGGGTAGCCCACCTCGCATTCCAATTGTCTTTTAGCAACAAGACAGGTTAGATATCCTGGATCTGTGGGGAGCAATCGAGGACGCTGAGTTGAAATGGACACCCCTGGGGATGGGTCCTAACGTGCTTTTGTGTCTATGGAGACCTTGGAATGAAGCGGTGGCACTGGGGCCCTAAAGGGTTCTCCTAAACAGAGGCTTTGACACAGCTCCAACGTGCAAGTTTCCCATGTGTAGATGAGATGTTTTCTGATGGGTGAGTCAAGAAACAGCTATATGCTGCTTTTGAAATCCAGGCCTCTGAGGAGAGATGCCTGGAAACCAAAGCAATGGATCTGATTAGTGCCTAGGGGCCTGTTCTTTCCTTTTTACCTCTGGGGACATCTGTCTATGGGAATGAGTGCAGGTAGGTGCTCAGTTGGGCTCAGACTGCCCCTGTTTTTCCTGGGAAGCCACCACTATTGAGATGGATCAGGGACTTTGGAGGTTTATCCTATTAGAAGGGTTGTGGCCATTGGAATGGGCACACACAATTCCCTTGGAGAGGGCTAGTACAGTCCTCAGGTTTGGCTCCAGGGGCCTGAGCCTGTAGGTTGTGTAGGCCAGGGCTGTTTGGACAGTTGTCTGAAAACACAAACTCGGCTTATGTTTCGGGTCATAGGTATGGCAGGACTGATCTACAGACCATGAGGAGAACTCTTCGGGATTTGAAAGAAGGGCGAGTGTGAGGCTCCTGCTTAAGTTTTTGTCTCTGGATATCGTGTCACTCATGGTCGTAGAATTTCTGGGTGACTTCATGGGAAATGGACGAGTCTTACTCTCTTGTGGTTTGGCCCCGTCCAAAGAGGTTGGGGTCATTCTGTGGACTGGAAGAAGTCCGTTTTTTTTTTTTTTTTTGTTGTTGTTTTTTTCTTTTTTAACCTCATGTGTCCCACCAAATGATGGATTCCAGAGTAGAGCCCTGGGGAGGGGCGACTGGACAATCAGAAATCTGGTTAAAAATTGGAACCTAGGGACATGTCAAGCCCATTATGACATCTAATGGTCCAGCCACTGAGAAGACTAACTAGAGGACAGGACTCATGCTGAGTGACACAATGCGTGTAAATGCCCTCATAAAACTCAAGAATGGGCGGGGCCTCAGGATGAATGCTGGTTTCTCCTACACTGAACGTTGGACAACGTGCCAACCACAAGGGTTCTTGCCATGGGTAAGGAGGAGTTCTGATTTCTGCATCACACTCACCACTGGGCAGTGATTGGAGATAAGGTCTCGGTTTTGAATCCTGAAAACTGAGGTAGGGAAGAGATGATGACCTAAGGCTATGGCGGGTTTTATGTGCTCAGTGTGCGGTCAGCTTTCTGGGTGTTGGTCAGGAGGTCCGGGCTCAGGTTGTGTTCGACAGTGCATTAGTGCCCAGGTTAGACTATATAATTTGGGTAAAGTCGAGTGCTGTGTAGGTTTACCCTCATTTAAGGTGCCTGGGCAGCTCATGAGGCAATAATTTTTTTTCTAGAGGGCAGGCAGAGTGCTGCATTGTGGGTCCGGAATTGCCAAACTTGAGGGCTTTGGGGCCAGGAGTGTGAGGACGGAAGTCTGAGAAGACAAGCTAGACTTGGGTTTCAGGGTGAGGGCACGGCAGGTACCCCATGAAGATCTGAACCAATATCTCATGCATCTGAAGTCAGGGCGAGGATCAGACGTTGGCTCAGGTTGGATTTTCTAGCATGACGTCTGCTTCATGAAGGGAACGGAATCTCGAGGCCATTGAGGTTTTCCCACGTTGGGAGTTGTGGGATGACCCCTTCAAGGATTCCTTCTGCGGGACAATTGAGACCTGTTGGACAGTTCCAGGACATCCCATATGGAATGACTCGAGAGCATTGTTCGCGGATGGATGCCTGGGAAGCCCACCTCGCATTCCAATTGTCTCCTAGAAACAAGACAGTTTAGATCTGATGGCTCTGCCGAAGCAACCGGGGTGGCTGAGTTGAAATGGACTTTCCTGAGGATGGGTCCTAATGTGTTTTTGTGTCCATGAGGGCCTTGGAATGGGGCGGTGGCACCGGGACCCTGAAGTACTCTCCTAAGCTTTGGACATGGCTCCCATGCACAGGTTTCCTTGTGGAGACGAGATGAGTTCTGATGGGTGCCTCAGGAAAACCCCTATGCTCGTATTGGATCAGGCTTTTGAGGACACATGCCTGTAACCCAAAGCAATGGATCCTATTATGGCCTAGGGTCCTGTCTGGTTCAATCTTCTTCTCTGGGGACATCCATCTATGGTATGAGTGGAGGTCGAATATCAGCTGGTGTCAGACAGCCCTTGTTTGTTCCGGGCTACCTACACTATTGGGATGGCCTCAGGGACTTTGGAGGTTTCTCCTAATTTGTACGATTTTGGACCATGGAATGGGCAGAATTCCCATGGATTGGTAGGCACAGTCCTAATGTGTGGTTCCTGGGTGCCAGCCTGGAGGGTGTGTGGCCCAGGACTTTGAAGACAGAAGTCTGAAAACACAAACTCATCTTAGGTTTGGGGACGTAGGTATGGCAGGCCCGATCTACAAACCATGAGCAGAACTCTTCAGATATGAAGAAAGTGCGAGTGAGAGGCGCTTGCTCAGGCTTTTGTATCTGGATTTTGTATCAGCGATGGCCGTGGAATGTCGGGGAGGCCTCATGGGCCATGGACGAATCTTCGTCTCTGAGGATTTGGCCCGATTCCCAATTGCTTTTCATCAATCTGTGGGATGGGAGGACTCATTTCAGTTTTGTTACCTCAGGTGTCCCACCAAAAGAGGAATTCCAAAGCAAAGCCGTGGGGAAGACTGAAGGGACAACCCGAACTATGGTAAAAAATTGGGCCTAGGGGCATGGCAAGCCCAATATGCTATCTCTTCATCCAGCCACTGAGTGGCCTACTTGAGGACTGATCTCAGCCTGAAAGTCACAATGTGTGTTTGTGAGCAATGTGGCCCGCGAGCATGGGCGGGGCCTCATGGGCCACACTGGTTTCAACGACACTGAACGTTGGACAACATGCCAAACACAAGATTTCTTGCCATGGGGAAGGAGTTCTGGTTTCTGCATCACCTTCAACCTGGGCAGTGATTGGAGATATGGCCTAGGTTCTGAAACCTGAAAACCTAGGTTGGGAAGAGATGAGGACATAAGGCCATGGCGGCTCGATGTGCGGCCAGCTGTCTGGGAGGGGCCAGGGGTTCCAGGCTCAGGCTGTGTCAGAAAGGGCATTAGTTCCCTGGTCAGCCTATGTATTTGGGGTACAGCCAAGTTCGGTGCAGGTTGATCCTCATTTGGGATTACTGGGTAACCCCAGAGGACAATATTTTTCTTCTGGAGGGCCGGCAGAGTGCTTCATTGTAGTTCTGGATTGCCAAATTGGAGGGCTTGTGGGCCAGTAGTCTGACGACAAAAGTCTGAGAACACAAGCTAGGCTTAGGTTTCTGGGTGAGGCCATGGCAGGCACAATCTACAGACCTGAATCGAGATTTCGTGCATCTGAAGTCAGGGCGAGGATCAGACGATCGCTCAGGTTGGAGTTTCTGTCCCTGATGGCCCCTTCATGAATGGGGGGGGCATCAAGAGGCCATGGGGGTTTTCCCACGATGGGAGTTGTGAGAAGCTCCAAACAGCAGACAGTCCTCTCCATGACAATTGAGACCTGTTGTTTGGCTCCAGGCCAATGATTCTGAGCAGGGTTCTAAGGATGGATGGCTGGGTAGCCCACCTCGCATTCCAATTGTCTTTTAGCAACAAGACAGGTTAGATATCCTGGATCTGTGGGGAGCAATCGAGGACGCTGAGTTGAAATGGACACCCCTGGGGATGGGTCCTAACGTGCTTTTGTGTCTATGGAGACCTTGGAATGAAGCGGTGGCACTGGGGCCCTAAAGGGTTCTCCTAAACAGAGGCTTTGACACAGCTCCAACGTGCAAGTTTCCCATGTGTAGATGAGATGTTTTCTGTTGGGTGAGTCAAGAAACAGCTATATGCTGCTTTTGAAATCCAGGCCTCTGAGGAGAGATGCCTGGAAACCAAAGCAATGGATCTGATTAGTGCCTAGGGGCCTGTTCTTTCCTTTTTACCTCTGGGGACATCTGTCTATGGGAATGAGTGCAGGTAGGTGCTCAGTTGGGCTCAGACTGCCCCTGTTTTTCCTGGGAAGCCACCACTATTGAGATGGATCAGGGACTTTGGAGGTTTATCCTATTAGAAGGGTTGTGGCCATTGGAATGGGCACACACAATTCCCTTGGAGAGGGCTAGTACAGTCCTCAGGTTTGGCTCCAGGGGCCTGAGCCTGTAGGTTGTGTAGGCCAGGGCTGTTTGGACAGTTGTCTGAAAACACAAACTTGGCTTATGTTTCGGTCATAGGTATGGCAGGACTGATCTACAGACCATGAGGAGAACTCTTCGGGATTTGAAAGAAGGGCGAGTGTGAGGCTCCTGCTTAAGTTTTTGTCTCTGGATATCGTGTCACTCATGGTCGTAGAATTTCTGGGTGACTTCATGGGAAATGGACGAGTCTGACTCTCTGTTGGTTTGGCCCCGTCCAAAGAGGTTGGGGTCATTCTGTGGACTGGAAGAAGTCCGTTTTTTTTTTGTTGTTGTTGTTGTTTTTTTCTTTTTTAACCTCATGTGTCCCACCAAATGATGGATTCCAGAGTAGAGCCCTGGGGAGGGGCGACTGGACAATCAGAAATCTGGTTAAAAATTGGAACCTAGGGACATGTCAAGCCCATTATGACATCTAATGGTCCAGCCACTGAGAAGACTTACTAGAGGACAGGACTCATGCTGAGTGACACAATGCGTGTATATGCCCTCATAAAACTCAAGAATGGGCGGGGCCTCAGGATGAATGCTGGTTTCTCCTACACTGAACGTTGGACAACGTGCCAACCACAAGGGTTCTTGCCATGGGTAAGGAGGAGTTCTGATTTCTGCATCACACTCACCACTGGGCAGTGATTGGAGATAAGGTCTCGGTTTTGAATCCTGAAAACTGAGGTAGGGAAGAGATGATGACCTAAGGCTATGGCGGGTTTTATGTGCTCAGTGTGCGGTCAGCTTTCTGGGTGTTGGTCAGGAGGTCCGGGCTCAGGTTGTGTTCGACAGTGCATTAGTGCCCAGGTTAGACTATATAATTTGGGTAAAGTCGAGTGCTGTGTAGGTTTACCCTCATTTAAGGTGCCTGGGCAGCTCATGAGGCAATAATTTTTTTTCTAGAGGGCAGGCAGAGTGCTGCATTGTGGGTCCGGATTTGCCAAACTTGAGGGCTTTGGGGCCAGGAGTGTGAGGACGGAAGTCTGAGAAGACAAGCTAGACTTGGGTTTCAGGGTGAGGGCACGGCAGGTACCCCATGAAGATCTGAACCAATATCTCATGCATCTGAAGTCAGGGCGAGGATCAGACGTTGGCTCAGGTTGGATTTTCTAGCATGACGTCTGCTTCATGAAGGGAACGGAATCTCGAGGCCATTGAGGTTTTCCCACGTTGGGAGTTGTGGGATGACCCCTTCAAGGATTCCTTCTGCGGGACAATTGAGACCTGTTGGACAGTTCCAGGACATCCCATATGGAATGACTCGAGAGCATTGTTCGCGGATGGATGCCTGGGAAGCCCACCTCGCATTCCAATTGTCTCCTAGAAACAAGACAGTTTAGATCTGATGGCTCTGCCGAAGCAACCGGGGTGGCTGAGTTGAAATGGACTTTCCTGAGGATGGGTCCTAATGTGTTTTTGTGTCCATGAGGGCCTTGGAATGGGGCGGTGGCACCGGGACCCTGAAGTACTCTCCTAAGCTTTGGACATGGCTCCCATGCACAGGTTTCCTTGTGGAGACGAGATGAGTTCTGATGGGTGCCTCAGGAAAACCCCTATGCTCGTATTGGATCAGGCTTCTGAGGACACATGCCTGTAACCCAAAGCAATGGATCCTATTATGGCCTAGGGTCCTGTCTGGTTCAATCTTCTTCTCTGGGGACATCCATCTATGGTATGAGTGGAGGTCGAATATCAGCTGGTGTCAGACAGCCCTTGTTTGTTCCGGGCTACCTACACTATTGGGATGGCCTCAGGGACTTTGGAGGTTTCTCCTAATTTGTACGATTTTGGACCATGGAATGGGCAGAATTCCCATGGATTGGTAGGCACAGTCCTAATGTGTGGTTCCTGGGTGCCAGCCTGGAGGGTGTGTGGCCCAGGACTTTGAAGACAGAAGTCTGAATACACAAACTCATCTTAGGTTTGGGGACGTAGGTATGGCAGGCCCGATCTACAAACCATGAGCAGAACTCTTCAGATATGAAGAAAGTGCGAGTGAGAGGCGCTTGCTCAGGCTTTTGTATCTGGATTTTGTATCAGCGATGGCCGTGGAATGTCGGGGAGGCCTCATGGGCCATGGACGAATCTTCGTCTCTGAGGATTTGGCCCGATTCCCAATTGCTTTTCATCAATCTGTGGGATGGGAGGACTCATTTCAGTTTTGTTACCTCAGGTGTCCCACCAAAAGAGGAATTCCAAAGCAAAGCCGTGGGGAAGACTGAAGGGACAACCCGAACTATGGTAAAAAATTGGGCCTAGGGGCATGGCAAGCCCAATATGCTATCTCTTCATCCAGCCACTGAGTGGCCTACTTGAGGACTGATCTCAGCCTGAAAGTCACAATGTGTGTTTGTGACCAATGTGGCCCGCGAGCATGGGCGGGGCCTCATGGGCCACACTGGTTTCAACGACACTGAACGTTGGACAACATGCCAAACACAAGATTTCTTGCCATGGGGAAGGAGTTCTGGTTTCTGCATCACATTCAACCTGGGCAGTGATTGGAGATATGGCCTAGGTTCTGAAACCTGAAAACCTAGGTTGGGAAGAGATGACGACATAAGGCCATGGCGGCTCGATGTGCTCAGTGTGCGGCCAGCTGTCTGGGAGGGGCCAGGGGGTCCAGGCTCAGGCTGTGTCAGAAAGGGCATTAGTTCCCTGGTCAGCCTATGTATTTGGGGTACAGCCAAGTTCGGTGCAGGTTGATCCTCATTTGGGATTACTGGGTAACCCCAGAGGACAATATTTTTCTTCTGGAGGGCCGGCAGAGTGCTTCATTGTAGTTCTGGATTGCCAAATTGGAGGGCTTGTGGGCCAGTAGTCTGACGACAAAAGTCTGAGAACACAAGCTAGGCTTAGGTTTCTGGGTGAGGCCATGGCAGGCACAATCTACAGACCTGAATCGAGATCTCGTGCATCTGAAGTCAGGGCGAGGATCAGACGATCGCTCAGGTTGGAGTTTCTGTCCCTGATGGCCCCTTCATGAATGGGGGGGGGCATCAAGAGGCCATGGGGGTTTTCCCACGATGGGAGTTGTGAGAAGCTCCAAACAGGAGACAGTCCTCTCCATGACAATTGAGACCTGTTGTTTGGCTCCAGGCCAATGATTCTGAGCAGGGTTCTAAGGATGGATGGCTGGGTAGCCCACCTCGCATTCCAATTGTCTTTTAGCAACAAGACAGGTTAGATATCCTGGATCTGTGGGGAGCAATCGAGGACGCTGAGTTGAAATGGACACCCCTGGGGATGGGTCCTAACGTGCTTTTGTGTCTATGGAGACCTTGGAATGAAGCGGTGGCACTGGGGCCCTAAAGGGTTCTCCTAAACAGAGGCTTTGACACAGCTCCAACGTGCAAGTTTCCCATGTGTAGATGAGATGTTTTCTGATGGGTGAGTCAAGAAACAGCTATATGCTGCTTTTGAAATCCAGGCCTCTGAGGAGAGATGCCTGGAAACCAAAGCAATGGATCTGATTAGTGCCTAGGGGCCTGTTCTTTCCTTTTTACCTCTGGGGACATCTGTCTATGGGAATGAGTGCAGGTAGGTGCTCAGTTGGGCTCAGACTGCCCCTGTTTTTCCTGGGAAGCCACCACTATTGAGATGGATCAGGGACTTTGGAGGTTTATCCTATTAGAAGGGTTGTGGCCATTGGAATGGGCACACACAATTCCCTTGGAGAGGGCTAGTACAGTCCTCAGGTTTGGCTCCAGGGGCCTGAGCCTGTAGGTTGTGTAGGCCAGGGCTGTTTGGACAGTTGTCTGAAAACACAAACTTGGCTTATGTTTCGGGTCATAGGTATGGCAGGACTGATCTACAGACCATGAGGAGAACTCTTCGGGATTTGAAAGAAGGGCGAGTGTGAGGCTCCTGCTTAAGTTTTTGTCTCTGGATATCGTGTCACTCATGGTCGTAGAATTTCTGGGTGACTTCATGGGAAATGGACGAGTCTGACTCTCTGTTGGTTTGGCCCCGTCCAAAGAGGTTGGGGTCATTCTGTGGACTGGAAGAAGTCCGTTTTTTTTTTGTTGTTGTTGTTGTTTTTTTCTTTTTTAACCTCATGTGTCCCACCAAATGATGGATTCCAGAGTAGAGCCCTGGGGAGGGGCGACTGGACAATCAGAAATCTGGTTAAAAATTGGAACCTAGGGACATGTCAAGCCCATTATGACATCTAATGGTCCAGCCACTGAGAAGACTTCCTAGAGGACAGGACTCATGCTGAGTGACACAATGCGTGTATATGCCCTCATAAAACTCAAGAATGGGCGGGGCCTCAGGATGAATGCTGGTTTCTCCTACACTGAACGTTGGACAACGTGCCAACCACAAGGGTTCTTGCCATGGGTAAGGAGGAGTTCTGATTTCTGCATCACACTCACCCCTGGGCAGTGATTGGAGATAAGGTCTCGGTTCTGAAGCCTGAAAACTGAGGTAGGGAAGAGATGATGACCTAAGGCTATGGCGGGTTTTATGTGCTCAGTGTGCGGTCAGCTTTCTGGGTGTTGGTCAGGAGGTCCGGGCTCAGGTTGTGTTCGACAGTGCATTAGTGCCCAGGTTAGACTATATAATTTGGGTAAAGTCGAGTGCTGTGTAGGTTTACCCTCATTTAAGGTGCCTGGGCAGCTCATGAGGCAATAATTTTTTTTCTAGAGGGCAGGCAGAGTGCTGCATTGTGGGTCCGGAATTGCCAAACTTGAGGGCTTTGGGGCCAGGAGTGTGAGGACGGAAGTCTGAGAAGGAAGCTAGACTTGGGTTTCAGGGTGAGGGCACGGCAGGTACCCCATGAAGATCTGAACCAATATCTCATGCATCTGAAGTCAGGGCGAGGATCAGACGTTGGCTCAGGTTGGATTTTCTAGCATGACGTCTGCTTCATGAAGGGAACGGAATCTCGAGGCCATTGAGGTTTTCCCACGTTGGGAGTTGTGGGATGACCCCTTCAAGGATTCCTTCTGCGGAACAATTGAGACCTGTTGGACAGTTCCAGGACATCCCATATGGAATGACTCCAGAGCATTGTTCGCGGATGGATGCCTGGGAAGCCCACCTCGCATTCCAATTGTCTCCTAGAAACAAGACAGTTTAGATCTGATGGCTCTTCCGGAGCAACCGGCGTGGCTGAGTTGAAATCGACTTTCCTGAGGATGGGTCCTAATGTGTTTTTGTGTCCATGAGGGCCTTGGAATGGGGCGGTGGCACCGGGACCCTGAAGTACTCTCCTAAGCTTTGGACATGGCTCCCATGCACAGGTTTCCTTGTGGAGACGAGATGAGTTCTGATGGGTGCCTCAGGAAAACCCCTATGCTCGTATTGGATCAGGCTTTTGAGGACACATGCCTGTAACCCAAAGCAATGGATCCTATTATGGCCTAGGGTCCTGTCTGGTTCAATCTTCTTCTCTGGGGACATCCATCTATGGTATGAGTGGAGGTCGAATATCAGCTGGTGTCAGACAGCCCTTGTTTGTTCCGGGCTACCTACACTATTGGGATGGCCTCAGGGACTTTGGAGGTTTCTCCTAATTTGTACGATTTTGGACCATGGAATGGGCAGAATTCCCATGGATTGGTAGGCACAGTCCTAATGTGTGGTTCCTGGGTGCCAGCCTGGAGGGTGTGTGGCCCAGGACTTTGAAGACAGAAGTCTGAAAACACAAACTCATCTTAGGTTTGGGGACGTAAGTATGGCAGGCCCGATCTACAAACCATGAGCAGAACTCTTCAGGATATGAAGAAAGTGCGAGTGAGGGGCGCTTGCTCAGGCTTTTGTATCTGGATTTTGTATCAGCGATGGCCGTGGAATGTCGGGTAGGCCTCATGGGCCATGGACGAATCTTCGTCTCTGAGGATTTGGCCCGATTCCCAATTGCTTTTCATCAATCTGTGGGATGGGAGGACTCATTTCAGTTTTGTTACCTCAGTTGTCCCACCAAAAGAGGAATTCCAAAGCTTAGCCGTGGGGCAGACTGAAGGGACAACCGAACTATGGTAAAAAATTGGGGCCTAGGGGCATGGCAAGCCCAATATGCTATCTCTTCATCCAGCCACTGAGTGGCCTACTTGAGGACTGATCTCAGCCTGAAAGTCACAATGTGTGTTTGTGAGCAATGTGGCCCGCGAGCATGGGCGGGGCCTCATGGGCCACACTTTTTTCAACGACACTGAACGTTGGACAACATGCCAAACACAAGATTTCTTGCCATGGGGAAGGAGTTCTGATTTCTGCATCACCTTCAACCTGGGCAGTGATTGGAGATATGGCCTAGGTTCTGAAACCTGAAAACTGTTGTTGGGAAGAGATGACGACATAAGGCCATGGCGGCTCGATGTGCTCAGTGTGCGGCCAGCTGTCTGGGAGGGGTCAGGGGGTCCAGGCTCAGGCTGTGTCAGAAAGGGCATTAGTTCCCTGGTCAGCCTATGTATTTGGGGTACAGCCAAGTTCGGTGCAGGTTGATCCTCATTTGGGATTACTGGGTAACCACAGAGGACAATATTTTTCTTCTGGAGGGCCGGCAGAGTGCTTCATTGTAGTTCTGGATTGCCAAATTGGAGGGCTTGTGGGCCAGTAGTCTGACGACAAAAGTCTGAGAACACAAGCTAGGCTTAGGTTTCTGGGTAAGACCATGGCAGGCACAATCTACAGACCTGAATCGAGATCTCGTGCATCTGAAGTCAGGGCGAGGATCAGACGATCGCTCAGGTTGGAGTTTCTGTCCCTGATGGCCCCTTCATGAATGGGGGGGGGCATCAAGAGGCAATGGGGGTTTTCCTACGGTGGGAGTTGTGAGAAGCTCCAAAGAGCAGACAGTCCTCTCCATGACAATTGAGACCTGTTGTTTGGCTCCAGGCCAATGATTCTGAGCTGGGTTCTAAGGATGGATGGCTGGGTAGCCCACCTCGCATTCCAATTGTCTTTTAGCAACAAGACAGGTTAGATATCCTGGATCTGTGGGGAGCAACCGAGGACGCTGAGTTGAAATGGACACCCCTGGGGATGGGTCCTAACGTGCTTTTGTGTCTATGGAGACCTTGGAATGAAGCGGTGGCACTGGGGCCCTAAAGGGTTCTCCTAAACAGAGGCTTTGACACAGCTCCAACGTGCAAGTTTCCCATGTGTAGATGAGATGTTTTCTGATGGGTGAGTCAAGAAACAGCTATATGCTGCTTTTGAAATCCAGGCCTCTGAGGAGAGATGCCTGGAAACCAAAGCAATAGATCTGATTAGTGCCTAGGGGCCTGTTCTTTCCTTTTTACCTCTGGGGACATCTGTCTATGGGAATGAGTGCAGGTAGGTGCTCAGTTGGGCTCAGACTGCCCCTGTTTTTCCTGGGAAGCCACCACTATTGAGATGGATCAGGGACTTTGGAGGTTTATCCTATTAGAAGGGTTGTGGCCATTGGAATGGGCACACACAATTCCCTTGGAGAGGGCTAGTACAGTCCTCAGGTTTGGCTCCAGGGGCCTGAGCCTGTAGGTTGTGTAGGCCAGGGCTGTTTGGACAGTTGTCTGAAAACACAAACTCGGCTTATGTTTCGGGTCATAGGTATGGCAGGACTGATCTACAGACCATGAGGAGAACTCTTCGGGATTTGAAAGAAGGGCGAGTGTGAGGCTCCTGCTTAAGTTTTTGTCTCTGGATATCGTGTCACTCATGGTCGTAGAATTTCTGGGTGACTTCATGGGAAATGGACGAGTCTGACTCTCTGTTGGTTTGGCCCCGTCCAAAGAGGTTGGGGTCATTCTGTGGACTGGAAGAAGTCCGTTTTTTTTTTTTTTGTTGTTGTTGTTTTTTTCTTTTTTAACCTCATGTGTCCCACCAAATGATGGATTCCAGAGTAGAGCCCTGGGGAGGGGCGACTGGACAATCAGAAATCTGGTTAAAAATTGGAACCTAGGGACATGTCAAGCCCATTATGACATCTAATGGTCCAGCCACTGAGAAGACTTACTAGAGGACAGGACTCATGCTGAGTGACACAATGCGTGTATATGCCCTCATAAAACTCAAGAATGGGCGGGGCCTCAGGATGAATGCTGGTTTCTCCTACACTGAACGTTGGACAACGTGCCAACCACAAGGGTTCTTGCCATGGGTAAGGAGGAGTTCTGATTTCTGCATCACACTCACCACTGGGCAGTGATTGGAGATAAGGTCTCGGTTTTGAATCCTGAAAACTGAGGTAGGGAAGAGATGATGACCTAAAGCTATGGCGGGTTTTATGTGCTCAGTGTGCGGTCAGCTTTCTGGGTGTTGGTCAGGAGGTCCGGGCTCAGGTTGTGTTCGACAGTGCATTAGTGCCCAGGTTAGACTATATAATTTGGGTAAAGTCGAGTGCTGTGTAGGTTTACCCTCATTTAAGGTGCCTGGGCAGCTCATGAGGCAATAATTTTTTTTCTAGAGGGCAGGCAGAGTGCTGCATTGTGGGTCCGGAATTGCCAAACTTGAGGGCTTTGGGGCCAGGAGTGTGAGGACGGAAGTCTGAGAAGGAAGCTAGACTTGGGTTTCAGGGTGAGGGCACGGCAGGTACCCCATGAAGATCTGAACCAATATCTCATGCATCTGAAGTCAGGGCGAGGATCAGACGTTGGCTCAGGTTGGATTTTCTAGCATGACGTCTGCTTCATGAAGGGAACGGAATCTCGAGGCCATTGAGGTTTTCCCACGTTGGGAGTTTTGGGATGACCCCTTCAAGGATTCCTTCTGCGGGACAATTGAGACCTGTTGGACAGTTCCAGGACATCCCATATGGAATGACTCCAGAGCATTGTTCGCGGATGGATGCCTGGGAAGCCCACCTCGCATTCCAATTGTCTCCTAGAAACAAGACAGTTTAGATCTGATGGCTCTGCCGGAGCAACCGGGGTGGCTGAGTTGAAATGGACTTTCCTGAGGATGGGTCCTAATGTGTTTTTGTGTCCATGAGGGCCTTGGAATGGGGCGGTGGCACCGGGACCCTGAAGTACTCTCCTAAGCTTTGGACATGGCTCCCATGCACAGGTTTCCTTGTGGAGACGAGATGAGTTCTGATGGGTGCCTCAGGAAAACCCCTATGCTCGTATTGGATCAGGCTTTTGAGGACACATGCCTGTAACCCAAAGCAATGGATCCTATTATGGCCTAGGGTCCTGTCTGGTTCAATCTTCTTCTCTGGGGACATCCATCTATGGTATGAGTGGAGGTCGAATATCAGCTGGTGTCAGACAGCCCTTGTTTGTTCCGGGCTACCTACACTATTGGGATGGCCTCAGGGACTTTGGAGGTTTCTCCTAATTTGTACGATTTTGGACCATGGAATGGGCAGAATTCCCATGGATTGGTAGGCACAGTCCTAATGTGTGGTTCCTGGGTGCCAGCCTGGAGGGTGTGTGGCCCAGGACTTTGAAGACAGAAGTCTGAAAACACAAACTCATCTTAGGTTTGGGGACGTAGGTATGGCAGGCCCGATCTACAAACCATGAGCAGAACTCTTCAGATATGAAGAAAGTGCGAGTGAGAGGCGCTTGCTCAGGCTTTTGTATCTGGATTTTGTATCAGCGATGGCCGTGGAATGTCGGGGAGGCCTCATGGGCCATGGACGAATCTTCGTCTCTGAGGATTTGGCCCGATTCCCAATTGCTTTTCATCAATCTGTGGGATGGGAGGACTCATTTCAGTTTTGTTACCTCAGGTGTCCCACCAAAAGAGGAATTCCAAAGCAAAGCCGTGGGGAAGACTGAAGGGACAACCCGAACTATGGTAAAAAATTGGGCCTAGGGGCATGGCAAGCCCAATATGCTATCTCTTCATCCAGCCACTGAGTGGCCTACTTGAGGACTGATCTCAGCCTGAAAGTCACAATGTGTGTTTGTGACCAATGTGGCCCGCGAGCATGGGCGGGGCCTCATGGGCCACACTGGTTTCAACGACACTGAACGTTGGACAACATGCCAAACACAAGATTTCTTGCCATGGGGAAGGAGTTCTGGTTTCTGCATCACCTTCAACCTGGGCAGTGATTGGAGATATGGCCTAGGTTCTGAAACCTGAAAACCTAGGTTGGGAAGAGATGACGACATAAGGCCATGGCGGCTCGATGTGCTCAGTGTGCGGCCAGCTGTCTGGGAGGGGCCAGGGGGTCCAGGCTCAGGCTGTGTCAGAAAGGGCATTAGTTCCCTGGTCAGCCTATGTATTTGGGGTACAGCCAAGTTCGGTGCAGGTTGATCCTCATTTGGGATTACTGGGTAACCCCAGAGGACAATATTTTTCTTCTGGAGGGCCGGCAGAGTGCTTCATTGTAGTTCTGGATTGCCAAATTGGAGGGCTTGTGGGCCAGTAGTCTGACGACAAAAGTCTGAGAACACAAGCTAGGCTTAGGTTTCTGGGTGAGGCCATGGCAGGCACAATCTACAGACCTGAATCGAGATCTCGTGCATCTGAAGTCAGGGCGAGGATCAGACGATCGCTCAGGTTGGAGTTTCTGTCCCTGATGGCCCCTTCATGAATGGGGGGGGGGGCATCAAGAGGCCATGGGGGTTTTCCCACGATGGGAGTTGTGAGAAGCTCCAAAGAGCAGACAGTCCTCTCCATGACAATTGAGACCTGTTGTTTGGCTCCAGGCCAATGATTCTGAGCAGGGTTCTAAGGATGGATGGCTGGGTAGCCCACCTCGCATTCCAATTGTCTTTTAGCAACAAGACAGGTTAGATATCCTGGATCTGTGGGGAGCAATCGAGGACGCTGAGTTGAAATGGACACCCCTGGGGATGGGTCCTAACGTGCTTTTGTGTCTATGGAGACCTTGGAATGAAGCGGTGGCACTGGGGCCCTAAAGGGTTCTCCTAAACAGAGGCTTTGACACAGCTCCAACGTGCAAGTTTCCCATGTGTAGATGAGATGTTTTCTGATGGGTGAGTCAAGAAACAGCTATATGCTGCTTTTGAAATCCAGGCCTCTGAGGAGAGATGCCTGGAAACCAAAGCAATGGATCTGATTAGTGCCTAGGGGCCTGTTCTTTCCTTTTTACCTCTGGGGACATCTGTCTATGGGAATGAGTGCAGGTAGGTGCTCAGTTGGGCTCAGACTGCCCCTGTTTTTCCTGGGAAGCCACCACTATTGAGATGGATCAGGGACTTTGGAGGTTTATCCTATGAGAAGGGTTGTGGCCATTGGAATGGGCAAACACAATTCCCTTGGAGAGGGCTAGTACAGTCCTCAGGTTTGGCTCCAGGGGCCTGAGCCTGTAGGTTGTGTAGGCCAGGGCTGTTTGGACAGTTGTCTGAAAACACAAACTTGGCTTATGTTTCGGGTCATAGGTATGGCAGGACTGATCTACAGACCATGAGGAGAACTCTTCGGGATTTGAAAGAAGGGCGAGTGTGAGGCTCCTGCTTAAGTTTTTGTCTCTGGATATCGTGTCACTCATGGTCGTAGAATTTCTGGGTGACTTCATGGGAAATGGACGAGTCTTACTCTCTGTTGGTTTGGCCCCGTCCAAAGAGGTTGGGGTCATTCTGTGGACTGGAAGAAGTCCGTTTTTTTTTTGTTGTTGTTGTTGTTTTTTTCTTTTTTAACCTCATGTGTCCCACCAAATGATGGATTCCAGAGTAGAGCCCTGGGGAGGGGCGACTGGACAATCAGAAATCTGGTTAAAAATTGGAACCTAGGGACATGTCAAGCCCATTATGACATCTAATGGTCCAGCCACTGAGAAGACTTCCTAGAGGACAGGACTCATGCTGAGTGACACAATGCGTGTATATGCCCTCATAAAACTCAAGAATGGGCGGGGCCTCAGGATGAATGCTGGTTTCTCCTACACTGAACGTTGGACAACGTGCCAACCACAAGGGTTCTTGCCATGGGTAAGGAGGAGTTCTGATTTCTGCATCACACTCACCCCTGGGCAGTGATTGGAGATAAGGTCTCGGTTCTGAAGCCTGAAAACTGAGGTAGGGAAGAGATGATGACCTAAGGCTATGGCGGGTTTTATGTGCTCAGTGTGCGGTCAGCTTTCTGGGTGTTGGTCAGGAGGTCCGGGCTCAGGTTGTGTTCGACAGTGCATTAGTGCCCAGGTTAGACTATATAATTTGGGTAAAGTCGAGTGCTGTGTAGGTTTACCCTCATTTAAGGTGCCTGGGCAGCTCATGAGGCAATAATTTTTTTTCTAGAGGGCAGGCAGAGTGCTGCATTGTGGGTCCGGAATTGCCAAACTTGAGGGCTTTGGGGCCAGGAGTGTGAGGACGGAAGTCTGAGAAGGAAGCTAGACTTGGGTTTCAGGGTGAGGGCACGGCAGGTACCCCATGAAGATCTGAACCAATATCTCATGCATCTGAAGTCAGGGCGAGGATCAGACGTTGGCTCAGGTTGGATTTTCTAGCATGACGTCTGCTTCATGAAGGGAACGGAATCTCGAGGCCATTGAGGTTTTCCCACGTTGGGAGTTGTGGGATGACCCCTTCAAGGATTCCTTCTGCGGAACAATTGAGACCTGTTGGACAGTTCCAGGACATCCCATATGGAATGACTCCAGAGCATTGTTCGCGGATGGATGCCTGGGAAGCCCACCTCGCATTCCAATTGTCTCCTAGAAACAAGACAGTTTAGATCTGATGGCTCTGCCGAAGCAACCGGGGTGGCTGAGTTGAAATGGACTTTCCTGAGGATGGGTCCTAATGTGTTTTTGTGTCCATGAGGGCCTTGGAATGGGGCGGTGGCACCGGGACCCTGAAGTACTCTCCTAAGCTTTGGACATGGCTCCCATGCACAGGTTTCCTTGTGGAGACGAGATGAGTTCTGATGGGTGCCTCAGGAAAACCCCTATGCTCGTATTGGATCAGGCTTTTGAGGACACATGCCTGTAACCCAAAGCAATGGATCCTATTATGGCCTAGGGTCCTGTCTGGTTCAATCTTCTTCTCTGGGGACATCCATCTATGGTATGAGTGGAGGTCGAATATCAGCTGGTGTCAGACAGCCCTTGTTTGTTCCGGGCTACCTACACTATTGGGATGGCCTCAGGGACTTTGGAGGTTTCTCCTAATTTGTACGATTTTGGACCATGGAATGGGCAGAATTCCCATGGATTGGTAGGCACAGTCCTAATGTGTGGTTCCTGGGTGCCAGCCTGGAGGGTGTGTGGCCCAGGACTTTGAAGACAGAAGTCTGAAAACACAAACTCATCTTAGGTTTGGGGACGTAAGTATGGCAGGCCCGATCTACAAACCATGAGCAGAACTCTTCAGGATATGAAGAAAGTGCGAGTGAGGGGCGCTTGCTCAGGCTTTTGTATCTGGATTTTGTATCAGCGATGGCCGTGGAATGTCGGGTAGGCCTCATGGGCCATGGACGAATCTTCGTCTCTGAGGATTTGGCCCGATTCCCAATTGCTTTTCATCAATCTGTGGGATGGGAGGACTCATTTCAGTTTTGTTACCTCAGGTGTCCCACCAAAAGAGGAATTCCAAAGCTTAGCCGTGGGGCAGACTGAAGGGACAACCGAACTATGGTAAAAAATTGGGGCCTAGGGGCATGGCAAGCCCAATATGCTATCTCTTCATCCAGCCACTGAGTGGCCTACTTGAGGACTGATCTCAGCCTGAAAGTCACAATGTGTGTTTGTGACCAATGTGGCCCGCGAGCATGGGCGGGGCCTCATGGGCCACACTTGTTTCAACGACACTGAACGTTGGACAACATGCCAAACACAAGATTTCTTGCCATGGGGAAGGAGTTCTGATTTCTGCATCACCTTCAACCTGGGCAGTGATTGGAGATATGGCCTAGGTTCTGAAACCTGAAAACTGTTGTTGGGAAGAGATGACGACATAAGGCCATGGCGGCTCGATGTGCTCAGTGTGCGGCCAGCTGTCTGGGAGGGGTCAGGGGGTCCAGGCTCAGGCTGTGTCAGAAAGGGCATTAGTTCCCTGGTCAGCCTATGTATTTGGGGTACAGCCAAGTTCGGTGCAGGTTGATCCTCATTTGGGATTACTGGGTAACCACAGAGGACAATATTTTTCTTCTGGAGGGCCGGCAGAGTGCTTCATTGTAGTTCTGGATTGCCAAATTGGAGGGCTTGTGGGCCAGTACTCTGACGACAAAAGTCTGAGAACACAAGCTAGGCTTAGGTTTCTGGGTAAGGCCATGGCAGGCACAATCTACAGACCTGAATCGAGATCTCGTGCATCTGAAGTCAGGGCGAGGATCAGACGATCGCTCAGGTTGGAGTTTCTGTCCCTGATGGCCCCTTCATGAATGGGGGGGGGCATCAAGAGGCAATGGGGGTTTTCCTACGGTGGGAGTTGTGAGAAGCTCCAAAGAGCAGACAGTCCTCTCCATGACAATTGAGACCTGTTGTTTGGCTCCAGGCCAATGATTCTGAGCTGGGTTCTAAGGATGGATGGCTGGGTAGCCCACCTCGCATTCCAATTGTCTTTTAGCAACAAGACAGGTTAGATATCCTGGATCTGTGGGGAGCAACCGAGGACGCTGAGTTGAAATGGACACCCCTGGGGATGGGTCCTAACGTGCTTTTGTGTCTATGGAGACCTTGGAATGAAGCGGTGGCACTGGGGCCCTAAAGGGTTCTCCTAAACAGAGGCTTTGACACAGCTCCAACGTGCAAGTTTCCCATGTGTAGATGAGATGTTTTCTGATGGGTGAGTCAAGAAACAGCTATATGCTGCTTTTGAAATCCAGGCCTCTGAGGAGAGATGCCTGGAAACCAAAGCAATAGATCTGATTAGTGCCTAGGGGCCTGTTCTTTCCTTTTTACCTCTGGGGACATCTGTCTATGGGAATGAGTGCAGGTAGGTGCTCAGTTGGGCTCAGACTGCCCCTGTTTTTCCTGGGAAGCCACCACTATTGAGATGGATCAGGGACTTTGGATGTTTATCCTATGAGAAGGGTTGTGGCCATTGGAATGGGCACACACAATTCCCTTGGAGAGGGCTAGTACAGTCCTCAGGTTTGGCTCCAGGGGCCTGAGCCTGTAGGTTGTGTAGGCCAGGGCTGTTTGGACAGTTGTCTGAAAACACAAACTCGGCTTATGTTTCGGGTCATAGGTATGGCAGGACTGATCTACAGACCATGAGGAGAACTCTTCGGGATTTGAAAGAAGGGCGAGTGTGAGGCTCCTGCTTAAGTTTTTGTCTCTGGATATCGTGTCACTCATGGTCGTAGAATTTCTGGGTGACTTCATGGGAAATGGACGAGTCTTACTCTCTGGTGGTTTGGCCCCGTCCAAAGAGGTTGGGGTCATTCTGTGGACTGGAAGAAGTCCGTTTTTTTTTTGTTGTTGTTGTTGTTTTTTTCTTTTTTAACCTCATGTGTCCCACCAAATGATGGATTCCAGAGTAGAGCCCCGGGGAGGGGCGACTGGACAATCAGAAATCTGGTTAAAAATTGGAACCTAGGGACATGTCAAGCCCATTATGACATCTAATGGTCCAGCCACTGAGAAGACTTACTAGAGGACAGGACTCATGCTGAGTCACACAATGCGTGTATATGCCCTCATAAAACTCAAGAATGGGCGGGGCCTCAGGATGAATGCTGGTTTCTCCTACACTGAACGTTGGACAACGTGCCAACCACAAGGGTTCTTGCCATGGGTAAGGAGGAGTTCTGATTTCTGCATCATACTCACCACTGGGCAGTGTTTGGAGATAAGGTCTCTGTTCTGAAGCCTGAAATCTGAGGTAGGGAAGAGATGATGTCCTAAGGCTATGGCGGGTTTTATGTGCTCAGTGTGCGGTCAGCTTTCTGGGTGTTGGTCAGGAGGTACGGGCTCAGGTTGTGTTCGACAGTGCATTAGTGCCCAGGTTAGACTATATAATTTGGGTAAAGTCGAGTGCTGTGTAGGTTTACCCTCATTTAAGGTGCCTGAGCAGCTCATGAGGCAATAATTTTTTTTCTAGAGGGCAGGCAGAGTGCTGCATTGTGGGTCCGGAATTGCCAAACTTGAGGGCTTCGGGGCCAGGAGTGTGAGGACGGAAGTCTGAGAAGACAAGCTAGACTTGGGTTTCAGGGTGAGGGCACGGCAGGTACCCCATGAAGATCTGAACCAATATCTCATGCATCTGAAGTCAGGGCGAGGATCAGACGTTGGCTCAGGTTGGATTTTCTAGCATGACGTCTGCTTCATGAAGGGAACGGAATCTCGAGGCCATTGAGGTTTTCCCACGTTGGGAGTTGTGGGATGACCCCTTCAAGGATTCCTTCTGCGGGACAGATGAGACCTGTTGGACAGTTCCAGGACATCCCATATGGAATGACTCCAGAGCTCCGTTCGCGGATGGATGCCTGGGAAGCCCACCTCGCATTCCAATTGTCTCCTAGAAACAAGACAGTTTAGATCTGATGGCTCTGCCGGAGCAACCGGGGTGGCTGAGTTGAAATGGACTTTCCTGAGGATGGGTCCTAATGTGTTTTTGTGTCCATGAGGGCCTTGGAATGGGGCGGTGGCGCCAGGACCCTGAAGTACTCTCCTAAGCTTTGGACATGGCTCCCATGCACAGGTTTCCTTGTGGAGACGAGATGAGTTCTGATGGGTGCCTCAGGAAAATCCCTATGCTCGTATTGGAATCAGGCTTTTGAGGACACATGCCTGTAACCCAAAGCAATGGATCCTATTATGGCCTAGGGTCCTGTCTGGTTCAATCTTCTTCTCTGGGGACATCCATCTATGGTATGAGTGGAGGTCGAATATCAGCTGGTGTCAGACAGCCCTTGTTTGTTCCGGGCTACCTACACTATTGGGATGGCCTCAGGGACTTTGGAGGTTTCTCCTAATTTGTAAGATTTTGGACCATGGAATGGGCAGAATTCCCATGGATTGGTAGGCACAGTCCTAATGTGTGGTTCCTGGGTGCCAGCCTGGAGGGTGTGTGGCCCAAGACTTTGAGGACAGAAGTCTGAAAACACAAACTCAGCTTAGGTTTGGGGACGTAGGTATGGCAGTCCCGATCTACAAACCATGAGAAGAACTCTTCCGGATATGAAGAAAGAGCGAGTCTGAGGCGCTTGCTCAGGCTTTTGTCTCTGGATTTTGTATCAGCGATGGCCGTGGAATGTCGGGGAGGCCTCATGGGCCATGGACGAATCTTCCTCTCTGTGGATTTGGCCCGATTCCCAATTGCTTTTCGTCAATCTGTGGGATGGGAGGACTCATTTCAGTTTTGTTATCTCAGGTGTCCCACCAAAAGAGGAATTCCAATGCCAAGCCGTGGGGAAGACTGAAGGGACAACCCGAACTATGGATAAAATTGGGGCCAAGGGGCATGGCAAGCCCAATATGCTATCTCTTCATCCAGGCACTGAGTGGCTTTACTTGAGGACTGGGCTCAGCCTGAGGGTCACAATGTGTGTTTGTGACCAATGTGGCCCGCGAGCATGGGCAGGGCCTCATGGGCCACACTGGTTTCAACTACAATGAACGTTGGACAACATGCCAACCACAAGGTTTCTTGCCATGGGGAAGGAGTTCTGATTTCTGTATCACCTTCAACCCTGGGCAGTGTTTGGAGATAAGGTCTAGGTTCTGAAACCTGAAAACCGAGTTTGGGAGAGATGACGACCTAAGTCCATGGCGGCTAGATGTGCTCAGTGTGCGGCCAGCTGCCTGGGAGGGGCCAGGGGGTCCAGGCTCAGGCTGTGTCTGAAAGGGCATTAGTGCCCTGGTCAGCCTATGTATTTGGGGTACAGCCAAGGTCGGTGCAGGTTGATCCTCATTTGGGGTTACTGGGTAGCCCCAGAGGACAATGTTTTTCTTCTGGAGGTCCGGCAGAGTGCTGCATTGTAGTTCTGGATTGCCAAACTGGAGGGCTTGTGGGCCTGTAGTCTGACGACAAATGTCTAAGAACACAAGCTAGGCTTAGGTTTCTGGGTGAGGATATGGCAGGCACAAACTACAGACCTGAATCGAGATCTCGTGCATCTGAAGTCAGGGCAAGGATTAGACGATCTCTCAGGTTGGAGTTTCTGCCCCTGATGGCCCCTTCATGAATGGGGGGGCATCACGAGGCCATGGGGGTTTTCCCACGATGGGAGTTGTGAGAAGCTCCAAACTGCAGAGAGTCTTCTGCAGGACAATTGAGACCTGTTGTTTGGCTCCAGGCCAATGATTCTGAGCAGGGTCCTAAGGATGGATGGCTGGGTAGCCCACCTCGCATTCCAATTGTCTCCTAGCAACAAAACAGGTTAGATCTCCTGGATCTGTGGGGAGCAACCGAGGATGCTGAGTTGAATTGGAAACCCCTGGGGATGGGTGCTAACGTGCTTTTGTGTCTATGGAGACCTTAGAATGAAGCGGTGGCACTGGGGACCTTAAGGTTTCTCCTAAACTGAAGCTTTGACACAGCTCCAACGTGCAAGTTTCCCATGTGTACATGAGATGTTTTCTAATGGGTGAGTCAAGAAACAGCTAGATGCTGCTTTTGAAATCCAGGCCTCTGAGGAGAGATGCCTGGAAACCAAAGCAATGGATCTGATTAGTGCCTAGGGTCCTGTTCTTTCCTTTTTACCTCTCGGGACATCTGTCTATGGGTCTGAGTGCAGGTAGGTGCTCAGTTGGGCTCAGATTGCCCCTGTTTTTCCTGGGAAGCCACCACTATTGAGATGGATCAGGGACTTTGGAGGTTTATCCTATTAGAAGGGTTGTGGCCATTGGAATGGGCACACACAATTCCCTTGGAGAGGGCTAGTACAGTCCTCAGGTTTGGCTCCAAGGGCCTGAGCCTGTAGGTTGTGTAGGCCAGGGCTGTTTGGACAGTTGTCTGAAAACACAAACTCGGCTTATGTTTCGGGTCATAGGTATGGCAGGACTGATCTACAGACCATGAGGAGAACTCTTCGGGATTTGAAAGAAGGGCAAGTGTGAGGCTCCTGCTCAAGTTTTTGTCTCTGGATATCGTGTCACTCATGGTCGTGGAATTTCTGGGTGACTTCATGGGAAATGGACGAGTCTTACTTTCTGGTGGTTTGGCCCCGTCCAAAGAGTTTGGGGACATTCTGTGGGCTGGAAGAAGTCCGTTTTTTTTTTTGTTGTTGTTGTTGTTGTTGTTTTCTTTTTTAACCTCAGGTGTCCCACCAAATGAGCGATTCCAGTTTAGAGCCCTGAGGAATGGCGACTGGACAATCAGAAATCTGGTTAGAAATTGGGGCCTAGGGACATGTCAAGCCCATTATGACACCTAATGGTCCAGCCACTGAGAGGACTTACTAGAGGACAGGACTCATGCTGAGGGTCACAAAGCGTGTGTATGGCCTCGTCGCACTCAGGAATGGGCGGGACCTCAGGGTGAATGCTGGTTTCTCCTACACTGAAGGTTGGACGACGTTCCAACCACAAGGGTTCTTGCCATGGGTAAGGAGGAGTTCTGATTTCTGCATCACACTCACCCCTGGGCAGTGATTGGAGATAAGGTCTCGGTTCTGAAGCCTGAAATCTGAGGTAGGGAAGAGATCATGACCTAAGGCCATGGCGGGTTTTATGTGCTCAGTGTGCGGTCAGCTTTCTGGGTGTTGGTCAGGAGGTCCCGGCTCAGGTTGTGTTCGACATTGCATTAGTGCCCAGGTTAGACTATATAATTTGGTTAAAGTCGAGTGCTGTGTAGGTTTACCCTCATTTAAGGTGCCTGGGCAGCTCATGAGGCAATAATTTTTTTTCTAGAGGGCAGGCAGAGTGCTGCATTGTGGGTCCGGAATTGCCAAACTTGAGGTCTTCGGGGCCAGGAGTGTGAGGACGGAAGTCTGAGAAGACAAGCTAGACTTGGGTTTCAGGGCGAGGGCACGGCAGGTACCCCCTGCAGATCTGAACCAATATCTCATGCATCTGAAGTCAGGGCGAGGATCAGACTTTGGCTCAGGTTGGAGTTTCTGTGCATGACGGCCGCTTCATGAAGGGAGCGGAATCTCGAGGCCATTGAGGTTTTCCCACGTTTGGAGTTGTGGGATGACCCTTCAAGGATTCCTTATGTGGGACAATTGAGACCTGTTGGACAGCTCCAGGGCATCGCATATGGAATGACTCCAGAGCACCGTTCGCGGATGGATGCCTGTGAAGCCAGCCTCGCATTCCAATTGCCTCATAGCAAAAAGACAGATTAGATCTGATGGCTCTGCCGGAGCAACCGGGGTGGCTGAGTTGAAATGGACTTTTCTGAGGATGGGTCCTAATGTGTTTTTGTGTCCATGAGGGCCTTGGTATGGGGCGGTGGCACCGGGACCCTGAAGTACTCTCCTAAGCTTTGGACATGGCTCCCATGCACAGGTTTCCTTGTGGAGACGAGATGAGTTCTGATGGGTGCCTCAGGAAAACCCCTATGCTCGTATTGGATCAGGCATTTGAGGACAGATGCCTGTAACCCAAAGCAATGGATCTTATTATGGCCTAGGGTCCTGTCTGGTTCAATCTTCTTCTCTGGGGACATCCATCTATGGTATGAGTGGAGGTCGATTATCAGCTGTTGTCAGACAGCCCTTGTTTGTTCCGGGCGACCTACACTATTGGGATGGCCTCAGGGATTTGGAGTTTTCTCCTAATTTGTACGGTTTTGGACCATGGAATGGGCAGAATTCCCATGGATTGGTAGGCACAGTCCTAATGTGTGGCTCCAGGGGCCCAGCCTGGAGCGTGTGTGGCCCAAGACTTTGAGGACAGAAGTCTGAAAACACAAACTCAGCTTAGGTTTGGGGACATAGGTATGGCAGGCCCGTTCTACAAACCATGAGAAGAACTCTTCAGGATATGAAGAAAGTGCGAGTCTGAGGCGCTTGCTCAGGCTTTTGTCTCTGGATTTTGTATCAGCGATGGCCGTGGAATGTCGGGGAGGCCTCATGGGCCGTGGACGAATCTTCCTTTCTGAGGATTTGGCCCGATTCGCAATTGCTTTTCGTCAGTCTGTGGGATGGGAAGACTCATTTCAATTTTGTTACCTCAGGTGTCCCACAAAAAGAGGAATTCCAAAGCTAAGCCGTGGGGAAGACTGAAGGGACAACCCGAACTATGGTTAAAAATTGGGGCCTAGGGGCATGGCAAGCCCAATATGCTGTCTCTTCATCCAGCCACTGAGTGGCCTTACTTGAGGACTGGGCTCAGCCTGAGGGTCACAATGTGTGTTTGTGACCAATGTGGCCCACGAGCATGGGCGGGGCCTCATGGGCCACACTGGTTTCAACGACACTGAACGTTGGACAACATGCCAACCACAAGGTTTCTTGCCATGGGGAAGGAGTTCTGATTTCAGCATCACCTTCAACCCCGGGCAGTGATTGGAGATAAGGTCTAGGTTCTGAAACCTGAAAACCGAGGTTGGGAAGAGATGACGACCTAAGGCCATGGCGGCTCGATGTGCTCAGTGTGCGGCCAGCTGTCTGGGAGGGGCCAGGGGGTCCAGGCTCAGGCTGTGTCAGAAAGGGCATTAGTGCCCTGGTCAGCCTATGTATTTGGGGTACAGCCAAGGTCGGTGCAGGTTGATCCTCATTTGGGGTTACTGGATAGCCCCAGAGGACAATGTTTTTCTTCTGGCGGGCAGGCAGAGTGCGGCATTGTAGTTCTGGATTGCCAAACTGGAGGGCTTGTGGGCCAGTAGTCTGACGACAAAAGTCTGAGAACACAAGCTAGGCTTAGGTTTCTGGGTGAGGCCATGGCAGGCACAATCTACAGACATGAATCGAGATCTCGTGCATCTGAATTCAGGGCGAGGATCAGACGATCGCTCAGGTTGGAGTTTCTGTCCCTGATGGCCCCTTCATGAATGGGGGGGCTTCACGAGGCCATGGGGGTTTTCCCACGATGGGAGTTGTGAGAAGCTCCAAACTGCTTGGAGTCTTCTGCAGGACAATTGAGACCTGTTGTTTGGCTCCAGGCCAATGATTCTGAGCAGGGTTCTAAGGATAGATGGCTGGGTAGCCCACCTCACATTCCTATTGTCTCCTAGCAACAAGACAGGTTAGATCTCCTGGATCTGTGGGGAGCAACCGAGGTTGCTGCATTGAAATGGACACCCCTGGGGATGGGTCCTAATGTGCCTTTTTGTCTAAGGAGACCTTGGAATGAAGCGGTGGAACTTGGGCCCTAAAGAGTTCTACTAAACAGAGGCTTTGACACAGCTCCAACGTGTAAGTTTCCCATGTGTAGATGAGAAGTTTTCAGAAGGGTGAGTCAAGAAACAGCTATATGCTGCTTTTGAAATCCAGGCCTCTGAGGAGAGATTCCTGGAAACCAAAGCAATGGATCTGATTAGTGCCTAGGGGCCTGTTCTTTCCTTTTTACCTCTGGGGACATCTGTCTATGGGTCTGAGTGCAGGTAGGTGCTCTGTAGGGCTCAGATTGCCCCTGTTTTTCCTGGGAAGCCACCACTATTGAGATGGATCAGGGACTTTGGAGGTTTATCCTATTAGAAGGGTTGTGGCCATTGGAATGGGCACACACAATTCCCTTGGAGAGGGCAAGTACAGTCCTCAGGTTTGGCTCCAGGGGCCTTAGCCTGTAGGTTGTGTAGGCCAGGGCTGTTTGGACAATTGTCTGAAAACACAAACTCGGCTTATGTTTCGGGTCATAGGTATGGCAGGACTGATCTACAGACCATGAGGAGAACTCTTCAGGATTTGAAAGAAGGGTGAGTGTGAGGCTCCTGCTCAAGTTTTTGTCTCTGGATATCGTGTCACTCATGGTCGTGGAATTTCTGGGTGACTTCATGGGAAATGGACGAGTCTTACTCTCTGTTGGTTTCGCCCCGTCCAAAGAGTTTGGGGTCATTCTGTGGGCTGGAAGAATTCCGTTTTTTTTTTTTTTTGTTGTTGTTGTTGTTGTTTTCTTTTTTAACCTCAGGTGTCCCACCAAATGAGGGATTCCAGAGTAGATCCCTGGGGAGGGGCGACTGGACAATCAGAAATCTGTTTAAAAATTGGGGCCTAGGGACCTGTCAAGCCCATTATGACATCTAATGGTCCAGCCTAGGAGAGGACTTACTAGAGGACAGGACTCATGCTGAGGGTCACAATGCGTGTGTATGCCCTCTTCGCACTCAAGAATGGGCGGGGCCTCAGGGTGAATGCTGGTTTCTCCTACACTGAACGTTGGACAATGTGCCAACAACAAGGGTTCTTGCCATGGGTAAGGAGGAGTTCTGATTTCTCCATCACACTCACCCCTGGGCAGTGATTGGAGATAAGGTCTCGGTTCTGAAGCCTGGAAACTGAGGTAGGGAAGAGATCATGACCTAAGGCCATGGCGGGTTTTATGTGCTCAGTGTGCGGTCAGCTTTCTGGGTGTTGGTCAGGAGGTCCGGGCTCAGGTTGTGTTCGACAGTGCATTAGTGCCCAGGTTAGACTATATAATTTGGGTAAAGTCGAGTGCGGTGTAGGTTTATCCTCATTTAAGGTGCCTGGGCAGCTCATGAGGCAATAATTTTTTTTCTAGAGGGCAGGCAGGGTGCTGCATTGTGGGTCCGGAATTGCCAAACTTGAGGGCTTCGGGGCCAGGAGTGTGAGGACGGAAGTCTGAGAAGACAAGCTAGACTTGGGTTTCAGGGCGAGGGCACGGCAGGTACGCCCTGCAGATCTGAACCAATATCTCATACATCTGAAGTCAGGGCGAGGATCAGACGTTGGCTCAGGTTGGAGTTTCTGTGCATGACGGACGCTTCATGAAGGGAGCGGAATCTCGAGGCCATTGAGGTTTTCCCACGTTGGGAGGTGTGATGCCCCCTTCAAGGATTCCTACTGCGGGACAATTGAGGCCTGTTGGACAGTTCCAGGACATCCCATATGGAATGACTCCAGAGCACCGTTCGCGGATGGATGCCTGGGAAGCCCGCCTCGCATTCCAATTGTCTCCTAGCAACAAGACAGTTTAGATCTGATGGCTCTGCCGAAGCAACTGGGGTGGCTGAGATGAAATGGACTTTCCTGAGGATGGGTCCTAATGTGTTTTTGTGTCCATGAGGGCCTTGGAATGGGGCGGTGGCACCGGGACCCTGAAGTACTCTCCTAAGCTTTGGACATGGCTCCCATGCACAGGTTTTTTTGTGGAGACGAGATGAGTTCTGATGGGTGCCTCAGGAAAACTCCTATGCTCGTATTGGAATCAGGCTTTTGAGGACACATGCCTGTAACCCAAAGCAATGGATCCTATTATGGCCTAGGGTCCTGTCTGGTTCAATCTTCTTCTCTTGGGACATTCATCTATGGTATGAGTGGAGGTCGATTATCAGCTGGTGTCAGACAGCCCTTGTTTGTTCCGGGCGACCTACACTATTGGGATGGCCTCAGGGACTTTGGAGGTTTCTCCTAATTTGTACGATTTTGGACCATGGAATGGGCAGAATTCCCATGGATTGGTAGGCACAGTCCTAATGTGTGGCACCAGGGGCACAGCCTGGAGGGTGTGTGGCCCAAGACTTTGAGGACAGAAGTCTGAAAACACAAACTCAGCTTAGGTTTGGGGACGTAGGTATGGCAGGCCCGATCTACAAACCATGAGAAGAACTCTTCAGGATATGAAGAAAGTGCGAGTCTGAGGCGCTTGCTCAGGCTTTTGTCTCTGGATTTTGTATCAGCGATGGCCGTGGAATGTCAGGGAGGCCTCATGGGCCGTGGACGAATCTTCCTCTCTGAGGATTTGGCCCGATTCGCAATTGCTTTTCGTCAACCTGTGGGATGGGATGACTCATTTCAGTTTTGTTACCTCAGGTGTCCCACCAAAACAGGAATTCCAAAGCTAAGCCGTGGGGAAGACTGAAGGGACAACCCGAACTATGGTTAAAAATTGGGGCCTAGGGGCATGGCAAGCCCAATACGCTGTCTCTTCATCCAGCCACTGAGTCCTTACTTGAGGACTGGGTTTAGACTGAGCGTCACAATGTGTGTGCGAGCATGGGCGGGGCCTCATGGGCAGGGCCTCATGGGCCACACTGGTTTCAACGACACTGAACATTGGACAACATGCCAACCACAAGGTTTCTAGCCATGGGGAAGGAGTTCTGATTTCAGCATCACCGTCAACCCCGGGCAGTGATTGGAGATAAGGTCTAGGTTCTGAAACCTGAAAACCGTGTTTGGGAAGAGATGACGACCTAAGGCCATGGAGGCTGGATGTGCTCAGTGTGCGGCCAGCTGTCTGGGAGGGGCCAGGGGGTCCAGGCTCAGGCTGTGTCACAAAGGGCATTAGTGCCCTGGTCAGCCTATGTATTTGGGGTACAGCCAAGGTCGGTGCAGGTTGATCTTCATTTGGGGTTACTGGATAGCCCCAGAGGACAATGTTTTTCTTCTGGCGGGCAGGCAGAGTGCGGCATTGTAGTTCTGGATTGCCAAACTGGAGGGCTTGTGGGCCAGTAGTCTGACGACAAAAGTCTGAGAACACAAGCTATGCTTAGGTTTCTGGGTGAGGCCATGGCAGGCACAATCTACAGACCTGAATCAAGATCTCGTGCATCTGAAGTCAGGGCGAGGATCAGACGATCGCTCAGGTTGGTGTTTCTGTCCCTGTTGGCCCCTTCATGAATGGGGGGGCATCACGAGGCCATGGGGGTTTTCCCACGATGGGAGTTGTGAAAAGCTCCAAACTGCAGAGAGTCTTCTGCAGGACAATTGAGACCTGTTGTTTGGCTCCAGGCCAATGATTCTGAGCAGGGTTCTAAGGATGGATGGCTGGGTAGCCCACCTCGCATTCCAATTGTCTCCTAGCAACAAGACAGGTTAGATCTCCTGGATATGTGGGGAGCAACCGTGGACGCTGCATTAAAATGGACACCCCTGGGGATGGGTCCTAATGTGCCTTTGTGTCTAAGGAGACCTTCGAATGAAGCGGTGGTACTTGGGCCCTAAAGAGTTCTACTAAACAGAGGCTTGACACAGCTCCAACGTGCAAGTTTCCCATGTGTAGATGAGATGTTTTCTGATGGGTGAGTCAAGAAACAGCTATATGCTGCTTTTGAAATCCAGGCCTCTGAGGAGAGATTCCTGGAAACCAAAGCAATGGATCCGATTAGTGCCTAGGGGCCTGTTCTTTCATTTTTTTTACCTCTGGGGACATCTGTCTATGGGTCTGAGTGCAGGTAGGTGCTCTGTAGGGCTCAGATTGCCCCTGTTTTTCCTGGGAAGCCACCACTATTGAGATGGATCAGGGACTTTGGAGGTTCATCCTATTAGAAGGGTTGTGGCCATTGGAATGGGCACACACAATTCCCTTGGAGAGGGCAAGTACAGTCCTCAGGTTTGGCTCCAGGGGCCTTAGCCTGTAGGTTGTGTAGGCCAGGGCTGTTTGGACAGTTGTCTGAAAACACAAACTCAGCTTATGTTTCGGGTCATAGGTATGGCAGGACTGATCTACAGACCATGAGGAGAACTCTTCGGGATTTGAAAGAAGGGCGAGTGTGAGGCTCCTTCTCAAGTTTTTGTCTCTGGATATCGTGTCACTCATGGTCGTGGAATTTCTGGGTGACTTCATGGGAAATGGACGAGTCTTACTCTCTGTTGGTTTGGCCCCGTCCAAAGAGTTTGGGGTCATTCTGTGGGCTGGAAGAAGTCCGTTTTTTTGTTGTTGTTGTTGTTGTTGTTGTTGTTGTTGTTTTCTTTTTTAACCTCAGGTGTCCCACCGAATGAGGGATTCCAGAGTAGAGCCCTGGGGAGGGGCGACTGGACAATCAGAAATCTGGTTAAAAATTGGGGCCTTGGGACCTGTCAAGCCCATTATGACATCTAATGGTCCAGCCAAGGAGAGGGCTTATTAGAGGACAGGTTCATGATGAGGGTCACAATGCGTGTGTATGCCCTCGTCGCACTCAAGAATGGGCGGGGCCTCAGGGTGAATGCTGGTTTCTCCTACACTGAACGTTGGACAACGTGCAAACCACAAGGGTTCTTGCCATGGGTAAGGAGGAGTTCTGATTTCTGCATCACACTCACCCCTGGGCAGTGATTGGAGATAAGGTCTCGGTTCTGAAGCCTGAAAACTGAGGTAGGGAAGAGATGATGACCTAAGGCCATGGCGGGTTTTATGTGCTCAGTGTGCGGTCAGCTTTCTGGGTGTTGGTCAGGAGGTCCGGGCTCAGGTTGTGTTCGACAGTGCATTAGTGCCCAGGTTAGACTATATAATTTGGGTAAAGTCGAGTGCTGTGTAGGTTTACCCTCATTTAAGGTGCCTGGGCAGCTCATGAGGCAATAATTTTTTTTCTAGAGGGCATGCAGGGTGCTGCATTGTGGGTCCGGAATTGCCAAACTTGAGGGCTTCGGGGCCAGGAGTGTGAGGACGGAAGTCTGAGAAGACAAGCTAGACTTGGGTTTCAGGGCGAGGGCACGTCAGGTACCCCCTGCAGATCTGAACCAATATCTCATGCATCTGAAGTCAGGGCGAGGATCAGACGTTGGCTCAGGTTGGAGTTTCTGTGCATGACGGCCGCTTCATGAAGGGAGCGGAATCTCGAGGCCATTGAGGTTTTCCCACGTTGGGAGTTGTGGGATGCCCCCTTCAAGGATTCCTTCTGCGGACAATTGAGACCTGTTGGACAGCTCCAGGACATCCCATATGGAATGACTCCAGAGCACCATTCGCGGATGTATGCCTGGGAAGTCCGCCTCGCATTCCAATTTTCTCCTAGCAACAAGACAGTTTAGATCTGCTGGCTCTATTGATGCCCCCCACCATCATGAAGAGGCCATCCCGAACAGAAACTTCAACCTGAGCCTACGTCTGATCCTCGCCCTGACTTCAGATGCATGAGATTTAGATTTAGCTCTACAGAGTGTGCCTGCCATGATCTTGACCCAAAACCTAAGCCTAGCTTGTGTTCTCACACTTCCTTCCTCACAATTCTGGCCCACAAGCCCTCCAGTGTGAGAATTCCGTCGCCACAATGCAGCACTCTTCCTTCCCTCCAGAAGAAAAACGTTGCCCCTGGGGCTACCCAGAAACGCCAAATGAGGATCAATCTGCATGCCATCAACTTTACTCCAATTATACAGTCTAAGCTTGGCACTAATGCCCTGTCTGACACAGCCTGAGCCTGGACCTCCTGGATGACACCCAGAAAGGTGGTGTCACACCTAAGGACTGTGCCAGTGCTCTCCAAGGGAACTCTGCCCGTTTCATTTGCCACAACCTTACAGATTAGGAGAAACCTCCAATTCCCAAGACCAGCCCAATAGTGTTGGCCTCCCCCAACAAACATGGGTGATCTGACACAAGCGGAGCAGTGACCTCCATTCTGAATCTTAGACAGACACACTCAGAGGAGAATATTGAAAAGGACAGGCCCCTAGACCGTAATCAGATCCATTGCTTTGGATTACAGGCATTGTTCCCCAGATGCTTGGTTTCCAATACCAGGTTGTGGGGGTTTCAGAACAAATCTCGTCTCTACATGGGAAACTTGCTCTTTGGAGCTGCATCAAAACCTCAGGTTAGGAGAATTCTTCAGGGCAACAGAGCCACTGCCCCATTCCAAGGGATCCATGGACACAAATCCACATCATGACTGATCCTCATGAGAGTCCATTTCAATTCAGCCCCCTCGGTTGTTCCCCCAGTGACAGCAGATCGAATCCTCCTTTTCACTAGGACACAACTGGAATGCAAGTTGGACTGCCCAGGCATCCATCATTAGAACTGTGCTTTGGAGCATTTCTTATGGGACGTCCTTGATCCATCCAAAAGATCGTGACTGTCCCGCTGACGGAATCCTTGTGGTTTGGAGCATCACACACTCACAAAGTTGGAAATCTTCCATGGTTTCCTGATGCCCCCCCCCACCTTCATGAAGGGGACATCATGTACAGAAACTCCAACCTAAGCCAACATCTGATCCTTGCCCTGACTTCAGATGCACGAGATCTCATTTCAGGTCTGTAGAGTGTGCCTGCCATGTCACCGCTGCGAATTCAAAGCTGAACTTGTGTTCTCAGACTTCTGTCCTAAAACACCTGGCCCACAAGCCCTGAAGTTGGCAATTCTGGAGCCAGAATGCAGCACTCTGCCTGCCCTCCAGAAGAAAATCTTTGCCCTATGGGGCCAACCAGAAACCCCAAATGAGGACCAACCTTCACATCACTCGACTGTACACCAATTATACAGTCTAGCCTGGGGACTAATGCCCTGCCTGACACACCTGAGCCCAGACCTCATGATGGACACAGACATCTGGCCGCACACTAAGTGCATCGGGCCCACCATGGCCTTAGGTCGTCATCTCTTACCAACCTCGGTTTTCAGGCTTCAGAATCTAGACCTTATCTCTACTCACTGCCATGCGTGTACGTGATGCAGAAATCAGAACTCCTCCTTCCCCATGACCAGAAACCCTGTGGTTGGCATGTTGTCCAACGTGCAGTGTAGGAGAAACCAGCATGGCCCATGAGGCCTCAGACATGCTTGAGGGCTGCAATGGGCACAAACACACATTAGGACCCTAAGCATGAACCCTGGCCTCAAGTAAAGCCTCTCCGGGGCTGGACCAAGAGCCCACATATGGAGATTACCATGCCCCTACTCCCCAGGCCTTAACCAGTGCTTGAGAAGTCTAGTCACCCCTACTCAGATCTCTTCTCTAGAATCCCTCCTTGGTGGGACACATGAGGTTAAAAAAAAATAGAGAAAGGACTTCTACCGTCCAAAGAATGACCGCAAACACTTGGAATTGGGCCAAATTCACAAAGAGAAATACTCGTCCATGGCTGAGGAGGCCATCCTGACATTCCACGGCCACCATTGACACAAAATCCGGAGACAAAAACCTGAAAAAGCGCCACACACTCGCCCTTTGTTCAGAGCCCCCAAAATTCTCAAGGTCTGTAGATCGGGCCTGCCATACCTATGTCTCCAAACCTAAGCCGAGTTTGTGTTTTCAGACTTCTGTCTCCATTGTCCTCACCCACACACCCTCAAGGCTGGGCCCCATGGAGCCACACCTCAGGACTGTGCCTGCCCTCTCCATGGGAATTCTGCTCATTCCTTTGGCACAACCTGACAGATTAGGAGAAACATCCGAAGTCCCCGAGGCCACCCCAATATTGTAGGATGTCCGGGACAAACAGGGACCATCTGCCACAAGCTGAGCCACTACCTCCAATCAGACCTGTAGATAGATATCCATAGAAAAGAAGATTGAACAGGACAGGCACCTAGGCCCTAAACGGATCCATTGCTTTTGTTTTCACGTATCTCTCCTCAGAGGCCTGGATTCCAATACCAGCACATGAGGGTTTCTGGAGCTACCAATCAGAACAAATCGCATGCCACATGGGAATCATGCTATATGGAACTGTGTCTAAATCTCCAGTTAGGAGAAAATTTCACGTCACTGGAGCCACCGCCCCATTCCAATGTCTCAATGGACACAATCCCACATTATGACCCATCCTCAGGAGAGTCCATTTCAACTCAAACCTGGCGGTTGCTCACCCAGTGCCAGCAGATCAAACCTGCTTTGTCACTAGGAGACAATTGGAATGCGAGTTTGTTGCCCAGGTATCCGTTGTTAGATCTCTGCTCTGCAGAAATTCCTAATGGGGTGTCCTTGATCCATTCAACAGGTCTCAACTGTCCTGCAGAAGGAATCCTTGTAGTTTGCAGCATCACACACTCGCACCGTGGGAAAACCTCCATGGCCTCGTGATGCCTCCACCTTCAGGTAGAGGACATCATGGACAGAAACTCCCGTCTGATTCGCCCTGACTTCAGATGCATGAGATCTCAATTCAGCTCTGCAGAGTGTTCCTGCCTTGCCCTTGCCCCAAAACCTAAGCCAGCTCGCGATCTCAGACTTCCGTCCTCACACTCCTGGCCCACAAGCCTTCCACTTTGGGAATTCTGGAGACAAAATGCAGCACTCTGCCTGCCCTCCAGAAAAGAGACTTTGCCCTAGGGGTCTACCCAGAAACATCAAATGAGGATCAACCTGCAATTCTCTAGACTGTACCCCAATTATACAGTCTAGCCTGGGCACTAATGCCCTGTCTGACACAGCCTGACCCCAGACCTCGTGACCGACACCCAGACACCTGGCCTCACACTGAACACATCGAACATGCCATGGCCTTAGGTCATCATCTCTTCCCAACCTTGGTCTTCAGGCTTCAGAACCTAGACATTATCTCCACTCACAACTAAGTGATGTACGTGATGCAGAAATCAGAACTTCACCTTCCCCATGACCAGAAACCTTGTGGTTGGCATGTTGTCCAACGTTCAGTATATGAGAACCCAGCATGGCCCATGAGGCCTCAGACATGCTTGAGGGCCGCGATGGGCATAAACACACATTAGGACCCTAAGCATGAACCCTGGCCTCAAGTAAGCCTCTCCGGGGCTGGACCAAGAGCCTGCATATGGGACTTGCCATGCCCCTACTCCCCCAATCCTAGCCAGAGCTTGAGAAGTCTAGTCAACCTTATTCAGAGCTCTTTTCTGGAATCCCTCTTTGGTGGGACACATAAGGTAAAAAAAAAAAAAAAAACCAAGATAAAGAAAAAAAAAAAAGTAAGGACTCCTACCATCCAAAGAATGACCCCAAACACTTGGAATTTGGCCAAATCCACAGAGAGAAATACTCGTCCATGGTCGATGAGGCCAGCCTGACATTCCACGGCCACCATTGACACAAAATCTGGAGACAAAAACCTGAAAAAGCGCCACACACTTGCCCTTTGTTCAGAGCCCCCAAAATTCTCAAGGTCTGTAGATCGGGCCTGCCATACCTATGTCCCCAAACCTAAGCCTAGTTTGTGTTTTCAGACTTCTGTCTCCATTGTCCTCACCCACACACCCTAAAGGCTGGGCCCCATGGAGCCACACCTCAGGACTGTGCCTGCCCTCTCCAAGGGAATTCTGCTCATTCATTTGGCACAACCTGACAGATTAGGAGAATCATCCAAAATCTCTGAGGCCATCCCAATAGTGTAGGATGTCCTGGACATACAGGGACCCTCTGGCACAAGCTGAGCCACTACCTCCAATCAGAACCTTAGACAGATATCCATAGAAAAGAATATTGAACAAGACAGGCACCTAGGCCCTAATTGGATCCATTGCTTTTGTTTTCAGTCATCTCTCCTCAGTGGCCTGGATTCCAATACCAGCATAAGGGGGTTTCCAGAGATACCTATCAGAAAAAATCTCGTCTCCACATGGGAATCTTGCTCTATGGAGCTGTGTCATAACCTCCAGTTAGGAGAAATCTTCAGGTCACTGGAGCCACTGCCCCATTTGAATATCTCCATGGACACAATCCCAAATTATGACCCATCCTCAGGAGAGTCCATTTCAACTAAACCCCCTCGGTTGCTACCCCAGAGCCAGCAGATTGAACCTGCCTTGTCGCTAGGAGACAATTGAAATGCGAGTTGGGCTCTTCAGGCATCCATCCTTAGAACCCTGCTCTTGCGTCATTCCTTATGGGACATCCTTGAGCCATCCAACAGGTCTCGACTGTCCCACAGGAGTCCTTGTGCATGGACCACCTAACAACTCATATCATGGAAAGCTTCCAAGGTCACATGATGCCCCCAATCTTCATGAAGGCAGATCATGGAAAGAAACTCCAACCTGAGCCAACAGCTGATCTTCGCCTTGACTTCAGATGCACGAGATCTTGATTCAGCTCTTCAGAGTGTACCTGCTGTGCCCTCACCCCAAAACCTAAGCGTAGCTAGTGTTCTCCGACTTCCGTCCTCACTCTCCTGGACCACACGCCCTCTATTTTGGGATTTCCGATGACACAGTGCTGCACTCTGCCTGCCCTCTAGAAGAAAAATATTGCCCTATGGGTCTACCCAGAAACCTCCAATGAGGATAAACCTGCACGTCACTCAACTGTACACCAATTATATAGTCTAGCCTGTGCACTAATGCCCTTTCTGACAGAACCTGAGGCCTGAATTCCCAACCGACACCCAGACAGCTTGCAGTACACTGAGAACATCTGAACCGCCATGGCCTTAGGTCGCCATCTCTTTCCAACTTCGGTTTTCAGGCTACAGAATCCTAGACCTTATCTCTACTCACTTCCCACGGGTGAACGTGATGCAGAAATCAGAACTCCTCCTTCCCTCTCGCCAGAATCTTGTGGTTGGCATCTTGTCCAACGTTCAGTGGAGGACCCCTGTAGGGCCTACAGGGGTAGTAGTAGGGCCCCTGAGGGTAGTGTAGGGTCCCTGAGGCCCTGCCTATGCTTAAGAGCTGCCGTGGGCTCAAACACACATTGGGACCCTCAGTTTGAGCCCTGTCCTCAAGTAAAGCCTCTCAGTGGCTGGACCATGAGCCCACATATGGGGCCTGCCATGCCCCAAGTCACCCAATCTTAACCAGAGGTAGAGACATCTAGTCACCCCTACTCAGGGTTCTGCTCTGGAATCCCTCTTTGGTGGGACATTTGAGGTAAATAAACACAGAAAGGACTCCTCCCACTCACAGAATGACCCCAATCACTTGGGATTGGGCCATCCCAAGTGATTGGGGTCCAGAGAGAAAGACTCATCCATGGCCCATGAGGCCAGCCCGACATTCCACGGCCACTATTGACACAAAATCCAGAGACATAAGCTTCAGCAAGCGTTCACACTCACCCTTAGGTCATAGCCCAAAAAATTCTCCTCATAGTCTGTAGATTTGCCACCATACCTACGTCCCCAAACCTAAGCCGAGTTTGTGTTTTCAGACTTCTATCCTGACATCCCTGTCCCACACACCCTCCACACTGAGGCCCCTGGAGCCACACCTCAGGACTGTGCCTGCCCTCTCCAAGGAAATTCTTCCATTTCATTGGCCACAACCCTACAGATAAGGAGAAACCTCCAAAGTCCCAGAGGCAATTCCAATAGTGTAGGCCACCCAGGACAAAGAGGGGCGATCTCTCACAAGCTGAGCAACGACGTCAACTCACCCGTAGACAGATAACCCAAGAGAAGAAGATTAAACTGGACTGGCCCCTAGAATGTAATTGGTTCCATTGCTTTTTTTTCTAAGCATCTCTCCTCAGAGGCCTGTTTTCCAATACCAGCATATGGGGGATTCCAGAGATACCAATCAGAACAAATCTTGTCTTCACATGGGAAACTTATCCTTTGGAGCTCTGTAAAAGCCTCCAGTTAGGAGAAACCTTCAGGTAGCCGGAGCAACCGCCCTATTCCAAGGTCTCCATGGACACATACCTGCATTATGACCATACGGCAGGAGAGTACATTTCAACTCAGCCCCGTCGATTACTCCCCCAGAGGCAGAATATCAAACCTGCCTTGTCGCTAGGAGACAACTGGAATGCAAAGCAGACTCTCTAGGCATCCATCCTTGGAATCCTGCTCTGGCGCCGTTCCATATGGGATGTCCTGGAGCCTTCCAACAGGTCTTGACTGTCCCACAGAAGGAATCCTTGCAGATTGGAGCATCTCACAACTCCTATCGTGGGAAAACCTACATGGCCTCATGAGATGCTCCCCTTTATAAAGGGGCCATCATGGACAGAAACTCCAACCTGAGCCAACTTCTGATGCATTGCTTTGGTTTCTAGGTATCTCTCCTCAGAGGCCTGGTTTCCAATATCAGAATATGGGGGTTTCCTCAGGAAACAATCAGAACAGATCTCATCTCCACATGGGAAACTTGCTCTTTGGAGCTGTGTCAATACCTCAGGTTAGGAGGATCCTTCAGGGCGCTGGCCCCATGGCCCAATCCCAAGGTCCCCAAGGACACAAACTTACATTATGATCCATTCTCAGGAGAGTCCATTTCAAATCAGCCCCCTCGGCTGCTCACCTAGAGGCAGCAGATCAAACCTTCCTTGTCACTAGGAGACAGTTAGAATGGGAGGCGGGCTGCCCAGGCATCCATCCTTAGAACCCTGCTCTGGAGAACTTCTTTATGGGACGTCTTGAATCCAACCAACCTGTCTTGACTGTCTCGCAGAATGTATCCTTGTGGTTTGAAGCATCACACAATAACACTGTGAGAAAACCTCCATTTCCTCATGATGCCCCACACCTTCATAAATGGGCCATCATGGACAGAAACTCCATCCTAAGCCAAAGTCTGATCCTCGCCCTGAATTCAGAAGCATGAGATCTCGATTCAGCACTTGAGAGTGTGCCTGCTGGGCCCTCTCCCCGAAACCTAAGCCAAACTTGTGTTATCAGACTTCCGTCCTCAGAATCCTGGCCACACCCCTCCAGTTTGGAAATTCTGGAGACACAATGCAGCACTCTGCCTGGCCTCCAGAAGAAAAATGTTGCCCTATAGGGCTAACCAGAAACGCCAAATGAGTAACAACCTGCATGCCACTCGACCATACCCCAATTATACAGTCTAGCCTGTGCACTAAAGCCCTGTCTGACACAGCCTGAGGGCAGACCTCCAGTCCAACACCAGGACAGGTGGCTGTACACTGAGCATATCATACCCACAATGGCTTTAGGCCATCATCTCTACCCAACCTCAGTTTTCACCTTCAGAACCTAGACCTTATCTCCACTCACTGCTCAGGAGAGAACGTGAGGCAAAAATCAGAACTTCTCCTTCGCCATGGCAAGAAACCTTGTGGTTGGCATGTTGTCCAACGTTCATTGTAGGAGAAAGCAGCATGGACTATGAGGCCCCACCTATCACTGAGGGCCACAATGTGCACAAACACACATTGTGACCCTCAGCGTGAGCCCTATCCTCATGTGAAGCCTCTTAGTGACTGGAACAACAGCCCACATATGGGGCTTGCCAAGCCCCTAGTCACCCAATCTCAACCAGATTTTGAGATGTCAAGTCACCCGACTCAGGGCTCTGCTCTGGAATCCCTCTTTGGTGGGACACCTGAGGTAAAAAAAAAAAATACAGAAAGGACTTTTCCCATCCACAGAATGATCCCAACCCCTTGGGATCAGGCCAAATCACCAGAGAAAGAATTGTCCATGGCCCTTGAGGACACCCCGACATTCCACAGCCACCGTTGACACAAAATCCAGAGACAAAAGCCTGAGCAAACGCCACATACTCGCCCTTTGTTCCTAGCCCGGAAAATTCTCACGGTCTGTAGATCGAGCCTTCATACATACAGCCCCAAACCTAAGCTGAGTTTGTGTTTTCAGACTTCTGTCACCACAGTCCTGGCCCACACACCATCCAAGCTGGGGCCCCTGGAGCCACGCCTCAGGACTGTGGCTTCCCTCTCCAGGGGAATTCTGCCATTTCCATTGGCCACAACCCTATAGATTAGGAGAAACCTCCAAACTCCCCGAGGCCATCAGAATAGTGTTGGCTGCCCAGGACAAACAGGGATGATCTTTCACAAGTTAGGAAACTACCTCCACTCAGACCCAGAGACAGATATCCCCATAGAATAAGATTGAACTGGACAGGCACTTAGGCCCTAATCAGATCCAATGCTTTTGTTTCCAGGCATCTCTCCTCAGAGGCCTGGTTTCCAATACCAGCATAGGGGAATTACTGTGGCACTCATCAGAAAAATCTCGTCTCCACATAGGAAATGTACTCTTTGGAGCTCTATAAAAACCTCTGCTTAGGAGAATCTTTCAGGGCCCCGGATCAAGCGCCCAATTCCAAGGTCTCCATGGACTTAAACCCACATTATGATCTATCCTCGGGAGCGTCCATGTCAACTCAACCCCCTTGGTTTCTCCCCCAGGGCCTGCAGATCAAACCTGCCTTGTTGCTAGGAGACAACTAGAATGGGAGGTGGGCTGCATAGGCATCAATCCTTAGAACCCTACTCTGGAGTCATTCCATATGGGACATCCTAGAGCCATCCAACAGGTCTCAATTGTCCCAGAGAAGGAATATTTGCAGTCTGGATCATCTCACAACTCCCATTGTGGGAAAATCTACATGGCCTCTTGAGACGCTCCACTTTATAAAGTGGCCATCATGGACAGAAACTCCAACCTGAGCAAACGTCTGATATTCGCCCTGACTTCAGGTGCATGAGATCATGATTCAGCTCTGCAGAGTGTGCCTTCTGTGCCCTCACCCCAAAAACTAAGCCTAGCTTGTGTTCTCAGACTACAGTCCTCACACCCCTGGTCCAAAAGCCCTACAGTTTGGCAATACTGGGCCACAATGCAGCACTCTGCTAGCCCTCCCAGAGAAAAACGTTGCCTAATGGAACTACCTAGAAACCCGAATGAGGATCAATTGAACGCCACTCGACTGCACCCCAAATATACAGTCTACCATGTCTAATGCCTTGTCTGACACAGCATGAGCCCACACCTCCAGACCTACGCTCAACAGCTGGCCACACACTGAGCTCATTGGACCCAACAGGTCCTTAGGTCTTCATCTCTTCCCAACCTCGGTTTTCGGGTTTCAGAACCTAGACCTAAACTCCAATCACTGTCCAGCGGTGAACGTGATGCAGAAGTCACAACTCTTCCTTCGCCATGGCCAGAAACCTTGTGGTTGGCATATTCTCCAACGTTCAGTGTCGGAGAATCCACATGGCCCATGAGGCCCTTCCCATGCTTGAGGGCCTTGTTGGCACAAATAGGCATTGTGACCCTCAGCATGAGCCCTGTCCTCAAGGAAGGCCTCTCAGTGTCTGAATCAAGAGCCCACATATTGGACTTGCCATGCCCCTAGGCCCCCAAACTAAAACTGAGGTGAGCTTGTCCAGTTGTCCCTCCCGAGGACTCTGCTCTGGAATCCCTCTTTTATTGGGACACATGAGGTACAAAAAATAAAATAAAATAAAATAAAAAACAGAAAGGACTCCTCCCATCCCACAGAACGTACCCAAACTCTTGGGATTGGGTCAAATCCTCAGAGAAGGAAAGCCGTCCACAACCCATGAGGCCACGCCAGCATTCCACCCACATTGTTGTCACCAATCCAGAGACAAAATCTGAGCAAGCAACTCAAACTCAAACTTTTTCATATCCTGAAGTGTTGTCACGGTCTGTAGATTGGGCGTGCCATAACTATGTCCCCAATCCTAAGCAGAGTTTGTGTTTTCAGATTTTTGTCCCCACAGGCCTGGCCCACACACCCTCAAGGTTGGGGCCCTAGAGCCAAACTCAGAACTTTGCCTGCCCTCTCCAGGGGATTTCTGCCCATTCCATTGGCCACAACCCTATAGATTAGGAGAAAATCCAAAGTCCTGAGGCCATCCCAATATTATAGGCTGCCCAGGACAAACAGGGGCGATCTGACACAAGCTGAGCAACTACATCCCCTCAGATCCTTATACACGTTCACCAGGAAAGTGATTGAACCGGACAGGCACCTAGGCCCTAATCATATCCATTGCTTTTGTTTCCAGTCATCTCTCCTCAGAGGCCTGGTTTCCAATACCAGCATATGGGAGATTCCTTAGGCACTCATCAAAACAATTCTCTTCTCTACATAGGAAACATACTCTTTAGAGCTCCATCAAAACCTCCGGTTATGAACATCACTCAAGGACCCGGATCAAGACCCCATTCCAAGGTCTCCATGGACACAAATGCACATTATAACCCATCCTCAACTCACCCATTTCAACACACCCGATTCAGTTGCTCCCCTAGATCAGGCAGATCGAACTTGCCTTGGCTCTATGAGACACCTGGAATGGGAGGCAGGCTGCCCAGGCATCCATCCTTAGAACCCTGCTCTGGATAACTTCCTTATGGGATGTCCTGGAGCCATCCAACAGGTCTCGACTGTCCCACAGAAGGAATCATTGCGGTTTGGAGCATCTCACAATTCCCATCGTGGGAAAACCTCCATGTCCTCGTGACACGCTCCCCTTCATGAAGGGGCCGTCATGGACAGAAACTCCGACCTAAGCCAACGTCTGATCCTAGCTCTGTCTTCAGGTATACGGGATCTCGAATCATCTCTGCAGAGGGTGCCTGCCGTCCCCTCACCCCGAAATCTAAGTCTGGCTTGTGTTCTCAGAATTTTTTCCTCACACTCCTGGCCCACAAGCCTTCCAGTTTGGGAATTCTGGAGCCACTATTTGACACTGTGTCTTCCCTACAGAAGAAAAACGTTGACCTCTGGGGCTACCCAGTAACCACAAATGAGTACCATCCTGCACGAAACTCGCCTGCACCCCAATGATACAGTCTAGCCTGGGCACTAATTCCCTGTCTGCCACAGCCTGAGCCTGCACCTCCCAACCCACACTCAACAGCTAGCCGAACACTGAGCACATCAGGCACACCATGGCCTTAGGACTTCATCTCTTCCCAACCTCAGTTTTCAGGCTTCAGAACCTAGACCTTAAATCTAATCACAGTCCAGGAGTGAAAGTGTTGCAGAAATTAGAACTCCTTCTTCCCCATGGCCAGAAAACTTTTGGTTGCCATATTGTGCAACGTTCAGTGTAGGAGAAACCAGCATGGTACATTAGGCCACGCCCTGCCTTGAGGGGCTCATTGGGCACAAAAACACATTGTGAAACTCAGTGTGAGACATATCCTCAAGGAAGGCCTCTCAGTGTCTGGACCAAGAGCCCACATATGGGGCTTGCCATGTTCTTAGGTCCCAATATTAACCAGAGGTCTGGTTGTCCAGTTGCCCCCACCCACGACTCTGCTCTGGAATCCCTCTTTTGGTGGTCCACCTGAGGTAAAAAAAAAAATAAATAAATAAAAAAAAAATAAAACAAAAAAGAAGGCCTCCTCCCTTCCGTAAGAATGACCCCCAACTCTTGGGAACGGGTCAAATCCCCAGAAAGGGAGCCTCATCGATGGCCCATGAGGACACCCCGACATTCCATGGCAATCGGTGACACATTTCCAGAAAAAAAAAAAAAAGCATGAGCAAGCACCTCACATTCTTCCTTTGTTCATATGTCAAAGAGTTCTCCTCACGGTCTATAGATCGGGCCGGCCATACCTACATCCCCCAACCTAAGTGGATTTTGTGTTTTCAGACTTTTGACCAAATAGCCCTGGACCACACACGCTCCACACTTGGGTCCCTGGAGCCACACCTCAGGACTGTGCTTCCCTTTCAAGGGAATTCTTCCCATTCCATTGGCCACAACCTTGCAAAAGAGGAAAAACCTCCAAAGTCACCGAGGCCATCCCAATAGTGTAGGCCGCTCAGGACAAACATGGGTGATCTCAAACCAGCTGAGCAACTACCTCCACTCAGACAACAGATGTCCCCAGAGAAGTATATTGAACCGGACAGGACCCTAGGCCCTAATCAGATCCATTGCTTTGGTTTCCAGGCATCTCTCCTCAATGCTTCGTTTCCAATACCAGCATATGGTGGTTTCCTGAGGCACCAATAAGAATAAATCTCGTCTCCCCATGGAAAACTTGCTCATTGGAGCTTTGTCATAACCTCTGGTTAGGAGAATCCTTCAGGGCCCTGGTGCCACTGCCCCATACCAAGGTCTCCATGGACTCAATCCAACATTAAGACCATCCTCAGGAAAGTCCATTTCAACTCAGCCCCCTCTGTTGCTACCCCAAGCCAGCAGATCAAACGTTTCTTGTTGCTAGGACACAATTGGAATGTGAGGCTGGCTGCCCAGGCATCCATACTTAGAACCCTGTTCTGGAAAAATACCTTATAAGACGTCCTGGAGCCATCCAACAAATCTTAATTGTCCCACAGAAGGAATCCTTGCGGTTTGGAGCATCTCACAACTCCAATAGTGGGAAAACCCCCATGGCCTCATAATGCCCCCCCTTCCTGAAGGGGCCAACATGGACAGAAACTCAAACCTGAGCCAAAGTCTGAACCTCGACCTGACTTCAGACGCATGAGATCTCAATTCAGCTCTGCAGAGTGTGCCTGCCATGTCCTTGCCCCGAAACCTAAGCCTAGCTTGTGTTCTCAGACTTCCGTCCTCACTCTCCTGGCCCATAAGCCCTCCAGTTTGGGAATTCCGAAGCCACAATGCAGCATGCTGCCTGCTCTCCAGAAGAAAAACTTTGCCCTATGCTGCTAATAAGTAACCCCAAATGATTTTCTAATGTATGCCACTCGATTGTAAAGCAATTATACAGCCCACCCTGTATACTAATGCCCTGTCTGGCACAGCCTGAGACAAGACATCCCAAATGACACCCAGACAGCTGGCCCCAACCTGGACACATAGGACCCGCTATAGCTGTAGGTCGTCATCTCTTCCCAACCTCAGTTTTCAGGCTTCAGAACCTAGACCTTATCTACAATCACTGCCCAGGGGTGAACGTGATGCAGAAATTAGAATTCCTCCTTCCCCATGGCCAGAAACCTTGTGGTTGGCATGTTGTCCAACGTTCAATGTGGGAAAACCTGCATTGTCTGAAAGGCCACGCCAGTGCTTGATGGCCGCCTAGGGCACAGACATGCATTGTGACCTGCAGCGTGAGTCCCGTATTAAAGTAACGCCTCTCAGTGGCTGGACCAAGATCCTGCATATGGGGCTTGTCTTATCCATAGGCCCCCAGGCTTAACCAGAGGGCGAGGATTCCAGTTGTCAGTACCCACTGCTATGCTCTAGAATCCCTCTACTGGGGGAACACATGAAGCAGAAAACAGGACACTTCCCTTCCCACAGAAGGACCCCAAACTCTTGGGGGCTGGACAAACTACCAGAGAGGGAGACTTCTACGACCCATGAGGCAAGTCCTACATTAAACGGCCATTGTGGACAAAACATCCAGAGACAAAAGCCTGAGCGACTGCCTCCCTCTCACCCTTCTTTCATATCCAGAGGAACTCCCCTCATGGACTGTAGATCAGGCCTGCCGTAACCTCGGCCCCAAACCTGAGCTGAGTTAGGGTTTTTGGATGTCTGTCTGCACAGCCACGTCCCACACAGCCTCCAGGCTGGGGTCTCTGGAGCCACACCACAGTACTGTGCCTGCTCTCTCCTAAGAAACTGCCCATTCCATTGGCCACAACTCTACAAAATAGTAGAAACCTCAAGGTCTTCAAGGACATCCCACTACCGCAAGCCGCACTGGACAAATAGGGGCATTATGACACAAGCTGAGCAACTACTACCTCCATGCAGACTCACAGACAGATATCCGCAGAGACAGAAGATTGAACCGGACAGGCCCCTAGGCTCTATTATGAACTCTTGCTTTGGTGTCCAGGTATCACTCCTCAGAGGCCTGGGTTCGAAGACCAGCATACGGGGCTTTCCTGAGGCACCAGACAGAAGACCTCTCATCTCCACATGGGAAGCTTCCTTGTTGGGGTTGTGTCAAGCCCTTCGGGTTGGAGAATCTTGCAGAGTCCCTTAGCTACTGCCACATTCCAAGGTCTCCATGGCCACCAACCCACATTATGACTCATCCTCAGGAGAGTCCATTTAAACTCAGCCTTCTGGGTAGCTCACCCAAGAGCCCGCAGATTGAGCGTGCCTTGTCTCCACCAGGCAAAGGGAAGGTGAGTTGGCGTTTCTCGGCATCCATGCTTATGGCACTGCTCTTGAGTCTTTCTGTATGGGGCATCCTGGAACCATCCAATAGTACTCGACTGTCCTGAAGAAGGAAACTTTGAAGTTTGGAGCAGCTCACAACTCCCAGCGTAGGGAAACCTCCCTGGCCTCATGACGCCCCCACCCTCTTCAGGAAGGGGCCGTCATTGACACAAATTCCAGCTTGAGGCAACATCTGATACTCGCCCTGACCTCACCTGCAGGAGATCTCGATTCAGCCTCTGCAGAGTGGGCCTGCCATGCTCTTGGCCCCAAAACTCGTGCTAGCTTGTGTTTTCAGACTTCCTTCCTCACAATCCTGGCCACACCCCTCAGGTTTGGCAATTCTGGAGACACAATGCAGCACTCTGCCTGCCCTCCAGAAGAAAAATGTTGCCCTATAGGGCTAACCAGAAACGCCAAATGAGTAACAACCTGCATGCCACTCGACCATACCCCAATTATACAGTCTAGCCTGTGCACTAAAGCCCTGTCTGACACAGCCTGAGGGCAGACCTCCAGTGCAACACCCAGACAGCTGGCCGTACACAGAGCATATCACACCCACAATGGCTTTAGGCCATCATCTCTACCCAACAGCAGTTTTCACCTTCAGAACCTAGACCTTATCTCCACTCACTGCTCAGGAGTGAACGTGATGCAAGAATCAGAACTTCTCCTTCGCCTTGGCAAGAAACCTAGTGGTTGGCATGTTGTCCAATGTTCATTGTAGGAGAAAGCAGCATGGTCTATGAGGCCCCACCTATCCCTGAGGGCCACAATGTGCACAAACACACATTGTGACCCTCAGCGTGAGCCCTATCCTCATGTAAAGACTCTTAGTGACTGGAACAACAGCCCACATATGGGGCTTGCCAGGCCCCTAGTCCCCCAATCTCAACCAGAGTTCGAGATGTCTAGTCACCCCTACTCAGGGCTCTACTCTGGAATCCCTCTTTGGTGGGACATCTGAGGTAAAAAAAAAAAAAAATACAGAAAGGACTCTTCCCATCCACAGAATGATCCCAACCACTTGGGATCAGGCCAAATCATCAGAGAAAGAATTGTCCATGGCCCTTGAGGACACCCCGACATTCCGCGGCCACCGTTGATACAAAATCCAGAGACAAAAGCCTGAGCAAGCGCCACATACTCGCCCTTTGTTCATAGCCCGGAAAATTCTCACGGTCTGTAGATCGAGCCTTCATACATACATCCCCAAACCTAAGCTGAGTTTGTGTTTTCAGACTTCTGTCCCCACAGTCCTGGCCCACACACCATCCAAGTTGGGGCCCCTGGAGCCACACCTCAGGACTGTGGCTTCCCTCTCCAGGGGAATTCTGCCATTTCCATTGGCCACAACCCTATAGATTAGGAGTATCCTCCAATCTCCCCGAGGCCATCCGAATAGTGTTGGCTGCCCAGGACAAACAGGGATGATCTCTCACAAGTTAGGAAACTACCTCCACTCAGACCCAGAGACAGATATCCCCATAGAATAAGATTGAACTGGACAGGCACTTAGGCCCTAATCAGATCCATTGCTTTTGTTTCCAGTCATCTCTCCTCAGAGGCCTGGTTTGCAATACCAGCATATGGGAGATTCCTTAGGCACTCATCAAAACAATTCTCTTCTCTACATAGGAAACATACTCTTTAGAGCTCCATCAAAACCTCCGGTTATGAACATCCCTCAAGGCCCCGGATCAAGCACCGAATTCCAAGGTCAACATGGACACAAATGCACATTATGAACCATCCTCAACTCACCCATTTCAACACACCCACCTCGGTTGCTCTCCTAGATCCAGCAGATCGAACTTGCCTTGGCTCTATGAGACAGCTGGAATGGGAGGCAGGCTGCCCAGGCATCCATCCTTAGAACCCTGCTCTGGATAACTTCCTAATGGGATGTCCTGTAGCCATCCAACAGGTCTCGACTGTCCCACAGAAGGAATCATTGCGGTTTGGAGCATCTCACAATTCCCATCGTGGGAAAACCTCCATGTCCTCGTGACACCCTCCCCTTCATGAAGGGGCCGTCATGGACAGAAACTCCGACCTAAGCCAACTTCTGATCCTAGCTCTGTCTTCAGGTATACGGGATCTCGAATCATCTCTGCAGAGGGTGCCTGCCATCCCCTCACCCCGAAATCTAAGTCTGGCTTGTGTTCTCAGAATTTTTTCCTCACACTCCTGGCCCACAAGCCTTCCAGTTTTGGAATTCTGGAGCCACTATGTGGCACTGTGTCTTCCCTCCAGAAGAAAAACGTTGCCCTTTGGGGCTACCCAGTAACCACAAATGAGTACCATCCTGCACGAAACTCGACTGCACCCCAATGATACAGTCTAGCCTGGGCACTAATTCCCTGTCTGCCACAGCCTGAGCCTGCACCTCCCAACCCACACTCAACAGCTGGCCGAACACTGAGCACATCAGACACACCATGACCTTAGGTCTTCATCTCTTCCCAACCTCAGTTTTCAGGCTTCAGAACCTAGACCTTAAATTCAATCACAGTCCATGTTGGCCCCTTCAAGAAGAGGGGGGATTATGAGGCCATGGGGGTTTTGCAACTATTGGAGTTGTGAGATGCTCCAAACCGCAAGGATTCCTTCTTTGGGACAATTAAGATTTGTTGGATGGCTCCAGGACGTCTTATAAGGTATTTTTTCAGAACAGGGTTCTACGTATGGATGCCTGGGCAGCAGCCTCACATTCCAATTGTCTCCTAGCAATGAGAAACGTTTGATCTGCTGTCCTGGGGTAGCAACAGAGGTGGCTGAGTTGAAATGGACTTTCCTGAGGATGGTCTTAATGTTGGTTTGAGTCCATGGAGACCTTGGTATGGGGCAGTGGCACCAGGGCCCTGAAGGATTCTCCTAACCAGAGGTTATGACAAAGCTCCAATGAGCAAGTTTTCCATGGGGAGACGAGATTTGTTCTTATTGGTGCCTCAGGAAACCACCATCTGCTGGTATTGGAAACGAGGCCTCTGAGGAGAGATGCCTGGAAACCAAAGCAATGGATTTGATTAGGGCCTAGGGGCCTGTCCGGTTCAATATTCTTCTCTGGGGACATCTGTTGTCTGAGTGGAGGTAGTTGCTCAGCTGGTTTGAGATCACCCCTGTTTGTCCTGGGCGGCCTACAATATTGGGATGGCCTCGGTGACTTTGGAGGTTTTTCCTTATTTGCAAGGTTGTGGCCAATAAAATGGGAAGAATTCCCTTGAAAGGGAAGCACAGTCCTGAGGTGTGGCTCCAGGGACCCAAGTGTGGAGCGTGTGTGGTCCAGGGCTATTTGGACAAAAGTCTGAAAACACAAACTCCACTTAGTTTGGAGGATGTAGGTATGGCCGGCTCGATTTATAGACCGTGAGGAGAACTCTTCGGGATATGAAAAAAGGGCGAATGTGAGGTGCTCTTATGCTTTTTTTTTTTTTCCTGGAAATGTGTCACCGAATGCCATGGAATGTCGTGGTGTCCTCATGTGCCATCGATGAGGCTCCCTTTCTGGGGATTTGACCCGTTCCCAAGAGTTTGGGTTCATTCTGTCGGAAGAGAGGAAGTCTTTCTGTTTTTTTTGTTTATTTTTTTTTGTTTTTGTTTTTGTTTTTTTTTTTTACCTCAGGTGGACCACCAAAAGAGGGATTCCAGAGCAGAGTCGTGGGTTGGGGCAACTGGACAACCAGACCTCTGGTTAACATTGGGACCTAAGAACATGGCAAGCCCCATATGTGGGCTCTTGGTCCAGACACTGAGAGGCCTTCCTTGAGGATAGGTCTCACACTGAGTTTCACAATGTGTTTTTGTGCCCAAGGAGCCCCTCAAGGCAGGGCGTGGCCTAATGTACCATGCTGGTTTCTCCTACACTGAACGTTGCACAATATGGTAACCACAAGTTTTCTGCACATGGGGAAGATGGAGTTCTAATTTCTGCAACACTTTCACTCCTGGACTGTGATTGGATTTAAGGTCTAGGTTCTGAATCCTGAAAACTGAGGTTGGGAAGAGATGAAGACCTAAGGCCATGGTGTGTCTGATGTGCTCAGTGTCGGCCAGCTGTTGAGTGTGGGTTAGGAGGTGCAGGCTCAGGCTGTGGCAGACAGGAAATTAATGCCCAGGCTAGACTGTATTATTGGGGTGCAGTCGAGTTTCGTGCAGGATGGTACTCATTTGTGGTTACTGGGTAGCCCCAGAGGGCAACGTTTTTCTTTGGAGGGAAGACACAGTGCCACATAGTGGCTCCAGAATTCCCAAACTGGAAGGCTTGTGGGCCAGGAGTGTGAGGAAAAAATTCTGAGAACACAAGCCAGACTTAGATTCGGGGTGAGGGGACGGCAGGCACCCTCTGCAGAGATGATTCGAGATCCTGTATACCTGAAGACAGAGCTAGGATCAGACGTTGGCTTAGGTCGGAGTTTCTGTCCATGACGGCCCCTTCATGAAGGGGAGGGTGTCACGAGGACATGGAGGTTTTCCCACGATGGGAATTGTGAGATGGTCCAAACCGCAATGATTCCTTCTGTGGGACAGGTGAGACCTGTTGGATGGCTACAGGACATCCCATAAGGAAGTTATCCAGAGCAGGGTTCTAAGGATGGATGCCTGGGCAGCCTGCCTCCCATTCCAGGTGTCTCATAGAGCCAGGGCAAGTTCGATCTGCTGGATCCAGGGTAGCAACCGAGGCGGGTGTGTTGAACGGGAGAGTTGAGGATGGGTCATAATGTGTATTTGTGTCCATGTAGACATTGGAATGGGGTGTTTGATCCGGGCCTTGAGGGATGTTCATAACGGAGGTTTTGATGGAGCTCTAAAGAGTATGTTTCCTATGTAGAGAAGAGAATTGTTTTGATGAGTGCCTAAGGAATCTCCCATATGCTGGTATTGGAAACCAGGCCTCTGAGGAGAGATGACTGGAATCAAAAGCAATGGATCTGATTAGGGCCTAAGTGCCTGTCCAGTTCAATCTTATTCTATGGGGATATCTGTCTCTGGGTCTGAGTGGAGGTAGTTTCCTAACTTGTGAGATATCATCTCTGTTTGTCCTGGGCAGCCAACACTATTCGGATGGCCTCGGGGAGATTGGAGGATACTCCTAATCGATAGGGTTGTGGCCAATGGAAATGGCAGAATTCCCCTGGAGAGGGAAGCCACAGTCCTGAGATGTGGCTCCAGGGGCCCCAACTTGGATGGTGTGTGGGCCAGGACTGTGGGGACAGAAGTCTGAAAACACAAACTCAGCTTAGGTTTGGGGATGTATGTATGAAGGCCCGATCTACAGACCGTGCGAATTTTCCGGGCTATGAACAAAGGGCGAGTATGTGGCGCTTGCTCATGCATTTGTCTCTGGATTTTGTGTCAATGGTGGCCGTGGAATGTCGGGGTGTCCTCAAGGGCCATGGACAATTCTTTCTCTGGTGATTTGGCCTGATCCCAAGTGGTTGGGACAATTCTGTGGATGGGAAGAGTCCTTTATGTATTTTTTTTTTTTTACCTCAGTTGTCCCACCAAAGAGGGATTCCAGAGTAGAGCCCTGAGTAGGGGTGACTAAACATCTCGAACTCTGGTTGAGATTGGGGGACTAGGAGCTTGGCAAGCCCCATATGTGTGCTGTTGTTCCAGTCACTAAGAGGCTTTACATGAGGATAGGGCTCACGCTGAGGGTCACAATGTGTGTTTGTGCACATTGTGGCCCTCAGGGATAGGTGGGGCCTCCTAGTCCATGCTGCTTTCTCCTACAATGAACATTGGACAACATGCCAACCACTAGGTTTCTTGCCAAGGCGAAGGAGAAGTTCTGATTCTTGCATCACTTTCACTCCTGAGCAGAGAGTGGAGATAAGGTCTAGGTTCTGAAGGTGAAAACTGAGGTTGGGTAGAGATGATGGCCTAAAGCCATTGTGGGTGTGATATGCTCTGTGTACGGCCAGCTGTCTGGGTGTTGGACTGGAGATCTGCCCTCAGGCTGTGTCAGACAGGGCTTTAGTGCACAGGCTAGACTGTATAATTGGGGTATGGTCGAGTGGCATGCAGGTTGTTACTCATTTGGTGTTTCCGGTTAGCCCTATAGGGCAACATTTTTCTTCTGGAGGGCAGGCAGAGTGCTGCATTGTGTCTCCAGAATTGCCAAACTGGAGGGGTGTGGCCAGGATTGTGAGGAAGGAAGTCTGAAAACACAAGCTAGCACGAGTTTTTCGGCCAAGAGCATGGCAGGCCCACTCTGCAGAGGCTGAATCGAATCTCCTGCAGGTGAGGTCAGGGCGAGTATCAGATGTTGCCTCAAGCTGGAGTTTGTGTCCATGACGGCCCCTTCCTGAAGGGGGTGGGGGCGTCAAGAGGCCAGGGAGGTTTCCCTAAGCTGGGAGTTGTGAGCTGCTCCAAACTTCAAAGTTTCCTTCTTCAGGACAGTCGAGTACTATTAGATGGTTCCAGGATGCCCCAAACAGAAAGACTCGAGAGCAGGGGCCTAAGCATGGATGCCGAGAAACGCCAACTCACCTTCCCATTGCCTGGTCGAGACAAGGCACGCTCAATCTGCGGGCTCTTGGGTGAGCTACCCAGAAGGCTGAGTTTAAATGGACTCTCCTGAGGATGAGTCATAATGTGGGTTGGTGGCCATGGAGACCTTGGAATGTGGCAGTAGCTAAGGGACTCTGCAGGATTCTCCAACCCGAAGGGCTTGACACAACCCCAACAAGGAAGCTTCCCATGTGGAGATGAGAGGTCTTCTGTCTGGTGCCTCAGGAAAGCCCCGTATGCTGGTCTTCGAACCCAGGCCTCTGAGGAGTGATACCTGGACACCAAAGCAAGAGTTCATAATAGAGCCTAGGGGCCTGTCCGGTTCAATCTTCTGTCTCTGCGGATATCTGTCTGTGAGTCTGCATGGAGGTAGTAGTTGCTCAGCTTGTGTCATAATGCCCCTATTTGTCCAGTGCGGCTTGCGGTAGTGGGATGTCCTTGGGGACCTTGAGGTTTCTACTATTTTGTAGAGGTGTGGCCAATGGAATGGGCAGTTTCTTAGGAGAGAGCAGGCACAGTACTGTGGTGTGGCTCCAGAGACCCCAGCCTGGAGGCTGTGTGGGCCATGGCTGTGCAGACAGACATCCAAAAACCCTAACTCAGCTCAGGTTTGGGGCCGAGGTTACGGCAGGCCTGATCTACAGTCCATGAGGGGAGTTCCTCTGGATATGAAAGAAGGGTGAGAGGGAGGCAGTCGCTCAGGCTTTTGTCTCTGGATGTTTTGTCCACAATGGCCGTTTAATGTAGGAGTTGTCTCATGGGTCGTAGAAGTCTCCCTCTCTGGTAGTTTGTCCAGCCCCCAAGAGTTTGGGGTCATTCTGTGGGAAGGGAAGTGTCCTGTTTTCTGCTTCATGTGTCCCCCCAGTAGAGGGATTCTAGAGCATAGCAGTGGGTACTGACAACTGGAATACTCGCCCTCTGGTTAAGCCTGGGGGGCCTATGGATATGACAAGCCCTATATGCAGGATCTTGGTCCAGCCACTGAGAGGCGTTACTTTAATACGGGACTCACGCTGCAGGTCACAATGCATATCTGTGCCCTAGGCGGCCCTCAAGCACTGGCGTGGCCTTTCGGACAATGCAGGTTTTCCCAATTGAACGTTGGACAACATGCCAACCACAAGGTTTCTGGCCATGGGGAAGGAGGAATTCTAATTTCTGCATCACGTTCACCCCTGGGCAGTGATTGTAGATAAGGTCTAGGTTCTAAAGACTGAAAACCGAGGTTGGGAAGAGATGACGACCTACAGCAGTAGCGAGTCCAATGTGTCCATGTTGGGGCCAGCTGTCTGGGTGTCGTTTGGGATGTCTTGTCTCAGGCTCTGCCAGACAGGGCATTAGTATACAAGGTGGGCTGTATAATTGCTTTACAATCGAGTGGCATGCATTAGAAAATCATTTGGTGTTTCTTTTAGCATCATAGGGCAAAGTTTTTCTTCTGGAGGGCAGGCAGAGTGCTGCATTGTGGCTTCAGAATTCCCAAACTGGAGGGCTTGTGGGCCAGGAGAGTGAGGACGGAAGCTGAGAACACAAGCTAGGCTTAGGTTTCGGGGCAAGGACATGGCAGGCACACTCTGCAGAGCTGAATTGAGATCTCATGCGGGTGAAGTCAGGTCGAGGTTCAGACTTACCTCAGGGTTGAGTTTCTGTCCATGTGGCCCCTTCAAGAAGAGGGGGGATTATGAGGCCATGGGGGTTTTGCCACTATTGGAGTTGTGAGATGCTCCAAACCGCAAGGATTCCTTCTGTGGGACAATTAAGATTTGTTGGATGGCTCCAGGACGTCTTATAAGGTATTTTTCCAGAACAGCGTTCTAAGTATGGATGCCTGGGCAGCCAGCCTCACATTCCAATTGTCTCCTAGCAACAAGAAACGTTTGATCTGCTGTCCTGGGGTAGCAACAGAGGGGGCTGAGTTGAAATGGATCTTCCTGAGGATGGACTTAATGTTGGTTTGAGTCCATGGAGACCTTGGTTATTTGGCAGTGGCACCAGGGCCCTGAAGGATTCTCCTAACCAGCTGTTATGACAAAGCTCCAATGAGCAAGTTTTCCATGGGGAGACGAGATTTGTTCTTATTGGTGCCTCAGGAAACCACCATATGCTGGTATTGGAAACGAGGCCTCTGAGCAGAGATGCCTGGAAACCAAAGCAATGGATCTGATTAGGGCCTAGGGGCCTGTCCGGTTCAATATTTTTCTCTGGGGACATCTCTTGTCTGAGTGCAGGTAGTTGCTCAGCTGGTTTTAGATCACCCCTGTTTGTCCTGGGCGGCCTACACTATTGGGATGGCCTCGGTTTTTGGAGGTTTTTCCTAATTTGCAAGGTTGTGGCCAATGGAATGGGAAGAATTCCCTTGAAAGGGAAGCACAGTCCTGAGGTGTGGCTCCAGGGACCCAAGTGTGGAGCGTGTGTGGTCCAGGGCTATTTGCACAAAAGTCTGAAAATACAAATTCCACTTAGGTTGGGGGATGTAGGTATGGCCGGCCCGATCTATAGACCGTGAGGAGAACTCTTCGGCATATGAACAAAGGGCGAATGTGAGGTGCTTGCTCATGCTTTTTTTTTTTTTTTTTCTGGAAATGTGTCACCGATTGCAATGAAATGTCGGGGTGTCCTCATGGGCCATCGATGAGGCTCCCTTTCTGGGGATTTAACCCGATCCCAAGGGTTTGGGGTCATTCTGTCGGAAGGGAGGAGGCCTTTCTGGATTTTTTGTTTATTTTTTATTTATTTATTTTTGTTTACCTCAGGTGGACCACCAAAAGAGGGATTCCAGAGCAGAGTCGTGGGTGGGCGCAACTGGACAACCAGACCTCTGGTTAACATTGGGACCTAAGAACATGGCAAGCCCCATATGTGGGCTTTTGGTCCAGACACTGAGAGGCCTTCCTTGAGGATAGGTCTCACACTGAGTTTCACAATGTGTTTTTGAGCCCAAGGAGCCCCTCAAGGAAGGGCGTGGCCTAATGTACCATGCTGGTTTCTCCTACACTGAACATTGCACAATATGGCAACCACAAGTTTTCTGGCCATGGGGAAGAAGGAGTTCTAATTTCTGCAACACTTTCACTCCTGGACTATGATTGGATTTAAGGTCTAGGTTCTGAAGCCTGAAAACCGAGGTTGGGAAGAGATGACGACCTACAGCCATAGCGGGTCCTATGTGTCCAGGTTGGGGCCAGCTGTCTGGGTGTCGTTTGGGATGTCTTGTCTCAGGCTGTGCCAGACAGGGCATTAGTATACAGGGTAGGCTGTATAATTGCTTTACCATCGAGTGACATGCATTAGAAAATCATTTGGGGTTTCTTATTAGCAGCATAGGGCAAAGTTTTTCTTCTTGAGGGCAGGCAGAGTGCTGCATTGTGGCTTCGGAATTCCCAAACTGGAGGGCTTTTGGGCCAGGAGAGTGAGGACGGAAGCTGAGAACACAAGCTAGGCTTAGGTTTCGGGGCAAGGGTATGGCAGGCATACTCTGCAGAGCTGAATTGAGATCTCATGCATCTGAAGTTAGGTCGAGGATCAGACTTTGGCACAGGTTTGAGTTTCTTTCCATTTTGGCCCCTTCAAGAAGAGGGGGGATTATGAGGCCATGGGGGTTTTGCCACTATTGGAGTTGTGAGATGCTCCAAACCGCAAGGATTCCTTCTGTGGGACAATTAAGATTTGTTGGATGGCTCCAGGACGTCTTATAAGGTATTTTTCCAGAACAGGGTTCTAAGTATGGATGCCTGGGCAGCAGCCTCACATTCCAATTGTCTCCTCGCAACAAGAAACGTTTGATCTGCTGGCTTGGGGTAGCAACAGAAGGGGCTGAGTTGAATGGACTTTCCTGAGGATGGTCTTAATGTTGGATTGAGCCATGGAGACCTTGGTATGGGGCAGTGGCACCAGGGCCCTGAAGGATTCTCCTAACAAGAGGTTATGACAAAGCTCCAATGAGCAAGTTTTCCATGGGGAGACGAGATTTTTTCTTATTGGTGCCTCAGGAAACCACCATATGCTGGTATTGGAAACGAGGCCTCTGAGGAGAGATGCCTGGAAACCAAAGCAATGGATTTGATTAGGGCCAACGGGACTGTCCGGTTCAATATTTTTCTCTGGGGACATCTGTTGTCTGAGTGGAGGTAGTTGCTCAGGTGGTTTGAGATCACCCCTGTTTGTCCTGGTCGGCCTAAACTATTGGGATGGCCTCGGTGACTTTGGAGGTTTTTCCTAATTTGCAAGGTTGTGGCCAATTGAATGGGAAGAATTCCCTTGAAAGGGAAGCACAGTCCTGAGGTGTGGCTCCAGGGACCCAAGTGTGGAGCGTGTGTGGTCCAGGGCTATTTGGAATAAAAGTCTGAAAACACAAACTCCACTCAGGTTGGAGGATGTAGTTATGGCTGGCCCGATCTATAGACCATGATGAGAACTCTTCGGGATATGAACAAAGGGCGAATGTGAGGTGCTTGCTCATGGTTTTTTTTTTTTTTTTCTGGAAAGGTGTCACCGATTGCCATGGAATGTCGGGGGGTCTTCATGGGCCATCGATGAGGCTCCCTTTCTGGGGATTTGACCCGATCCCAAGAGTTTGGGGTCATTCTGTCAGAAGGGAGGAGGTCTTTCTGTTGTTGTTGTTGTTGTTTTTTTTTTTTTTTTTTTTTTTTTTTACCTCAGGTGGACCACCAAAAGAGGCATTCCAGAGCAGAGTCCTGGGGAGGGGCGACTGGACAACCAGACCTCTGGTTAACATTGGGACCTAAGAACATGGCAAGCCCCATATGTGGGCTCTTGGTCCAGACACTGAGAGGCCTTCCTTGAGGATAGGTCTCACACTGAGTTTCACAATGTGTTTTTGTGCTCAAGGAGCCCCTCAAGTCAGGGCGTGGCCTAATGTACCATGCTGGTTTCTCCTACACTGAACGTTGCACAATGGCAACCACAAGTTTTCTGGCCATGGGGAAGAAGGAGTTCTAATTTCTGCAACACTTTCACTCCTGGACTATGATTGGATTTAAGGTCTAGGTTCTGAAGCCTGAAAACTGAGGTTGGGAAGAGATGAAGCCCTAAGGCCATGGTGTGTCTGATGTGCTCAGTGTTCGGCCAGCTGTTGAGTGTGGGTTGGGAGGTGCAGGCTCAGGCTGTGGCAGACAGGGAATTAGTGCCCAGGCTAGACTGTATCATTGGGGTGCAGTCGAGTTTTGTGCAGGATGGTACTCATTTGTGGTTACTGGGTAGCCCCAGAGGGCAACGTTTTTCTTCTGGAGGGAAGACACAGTGTCACATACTGGCTCCAGAATTCCCAAACTGGAAGGCTTGTGGGCCAGGAGTGTGAGGAAAAAATTCTGAGAACACAAGCCAGACTTAGATTTCGGGGTGAAGGGACGGCAGGCACCCTCTGCAGAGATGATTCGAGATCCCGTATACCTGAAGACAGAGCTAGGAACAGACGTTGGCTTAGTTCGGAGTTTCTGTCCATAACGGCCTCTTCATGAAGAAGAGGGTGTCACGAGGACATGGAGGTTTTTCCACGATTTGAATTGTGAGATGCTCCAAACCGCAATGATTCCTTCTGTGGGACAGGTGAGACCGGTGGATGGCTCCAGGACATCCCATAAGGAAGTTATCCATAGCAGGGTTCTAAGGATGGATGCCTGGGCAGCCTGCCTCCCATTCCAGGTGTCTCATAGAGCCAAGGCAAGTTCGATCTGCCTGATCTAGTGGAGCAACCGAATCGGGTGTGTTGAAATGGGTGAGTTGAGGATGGGTCATAATGTGCATTTGTGTCCATGGAGACCTTGGAATGGGGTCTGATCCGGGTCCTTGAGGGATGTTCATAACCGGAGGTTTTGATGGAGCTCTAAAGAGTATGTTTCCTATGTAGAGAAGAGAATTGTTTTGCTGAGTGCCTAAGGAATCTCCCATATGCTGGTATTGGAAAACAGGCCTCTGAGGAGAGATGACTGGAAACAAAAGCAATGGATATGATTAGGGCCTAGGTGCCTGTCCGGTTCAATCTCTTTGCTGGGGATACGTGTCTAAGTATCTGAGGTGAGGTAGTTGCTCAGATTGTGTC